>NW_015117612.1:13020-15847 GCF_001443285.1 Poecilia latipinna
AATCTAAATTAATAATTTGAGCATTTATTCCATGAAGACATTTTATTGTATCATAGTAATGTTTCCCTTCAGTGAGCAAGATGAAACAAAATAAATACTTATTTAATTTGGGATCTTATTTTGTCATTTGCAACTTTTCATTTTATTTCTTGACAAATTAAATTACATAAATAATAATAACTATAAGTCTTAACATTAATTAATAATATTTGCTATTATTAATTGTTAATGAATTTATTTAACTCTTGAATTAAATTAATAAAATCATTTATTTTATTTCAAGATTTCTATATTCAGTCTTTGTTTATTGAGAAATAAAATATAATTAAAGAGAAAACTCCGCCCTCTTTTGAATATGGAAACATGAATTATAAGCTGAACCAAAGTTAAATAATAAAAGTTTTACTTTTATTACTTAACTTTGGTTCAGCTTTCTTTGTGAAATATATTAATATAATATCCAGAGTCAGCTGGACAAGTTAAACTTATTGATCACTGATGATCAGTTTTCTCCATCCTGCAGGTTAAATCATTTCAGCGTCATTTAAATAATTAAAGCTTTAATTGTTTGTTTATGATGAGTAAAATGATAAAATGCCGCCAGGCTGGTAGTTTGATGTTTGGACCAGAACTCAGGTTTCCTCTGAGTGTTTGCTCTAGATAATTATTCAACATTAATTTCCTGTTTAACAGTCATGCTGACTGTCAGCAGCAGAGCCGCCCACTCGGCTCACGTGTTCATGTTTTCTCTGGTTTAGACTTCACCAAATGCCCATGAAGTTTCATTCTGCTGCAATTTGCAGAGAACAAAGACATTTTATAATAAAGTTACAGTTGTTTTAATTTGCCATTAATGCGGCGCTGTAACGGCTGTTTAGACCCGATTCAGTCAGACTGAGTGGTCCTCATCCGTTCTCCAGGCTGGTTGAAGGTTTCTCCGATGGTTTTCTTCTGATCAGCTGATCTGACACATTGAGGCATTCCTAAAGTGAAGGGATGAACTATCACGTGACCCGGTACCGAACAGTTCTGTCCAGGTAACAGAACCGTCCAGCTGGATGAAGAACCAGTTGGATGTAACAACCAGAACGTGGCTGCTCTCTGAAACCAGTGGACTAAAGTTCCTGAAGGTTGTGGAGAGTCTTCAGCGGCCAAACGTCCTTAGTGACGATACGCCGGCTACCGGTGGAATCGGCTCCATGTCCGTACGTCCGTTCAGCTTTGTCCTCATCTCCCATTCAGAGGATCGGACAGGCTGAGTGCTCAGGGTTCAGGGGAACATCTTCCCTTCATAACAAACGTAGGTTTCTCCTCTTTTCTGACACCCATCGAACGTCTGGACGGTTCTGCAGCAGAACAGTTCTTTGAGTGAAAGCCAAGGCACACCAGACCCGATCTGGCATCAATCCGACAGAAATCTAGCCTGATGAGGTACACAACAGTTAGATCATGTTAAAGTCAACGGGATCTTATTGACCGTTAGCCATTCCCTGTGACTGTGTCTCTGACCATCCAACCAAGAAAGACCTGAGGTCTACGTTCAATGAAACTACACAGGAACTTGATAGGAAGTGAGACGGTGTCCAAGTAAAACTCATCTGATTTGGATGAAAATACAGACTAGAATCTTTTACTCAAAGAATCAGTGAACTTCCTCAGGGTGAGATCGTCGGACAGTGATCTTGTTCCAGCAGGTTTGAGTTTTGCAGCCGGACCGATTTGTGTTTTCGCCGGGTGGTTTCCGGTACAAACTCTCGTGTGAAAACTCGATCCCACGAGTCTTATGGTCTATTGAGGAACCTCCAAGTCGGATCCTGTATGTCAGGAAAAGATCGTGAAGAGTCAGAGGAAAGGGGAGAGGTTTGGTCTGAAGACTGATTTCTGTCTGAACATTTAAATGTCCCAAAGATGAGAGAGTTTGACCTGTAAAAACAGGATTCTCGCCTCGACGTGGGACTCCAGAGGGCCTGCTCGCTCTTCTGACTGTTGGTCCAAATGTTACAGACAGTTTGGCTGCTTGGAAACAAACTTTGTGATGGATGAAGATCATCCGCTCGTGTTGTTCTGAAAACACGACGCTTGTGATGTTCCCTTTGAATAAAGCATGGTGTTTGCTTTAGGTAATCGTTTCCCTGCTGTTGTGTGAGTTTGCGCTCGTTGGCATTAATTTCCTGCCTAAGCTATAATCATAACAGCCTGCAGACACGTCATCCCTAAATATTCCATGGAAATGCTGATTGTTTTCTCAGCGGTCGGTCTTTAGATCTCGGTCCGCATGCAGGTCGTGTCTGCTGTGACTGAACAGGTTTCATATTAACAAAGCGGCGGCTGGATGGACGGTTCCACTGAATGAAACACAAAAGATGTTAAATAATTACCTGGAATCTGCAAACAAAAGAGACTTTTAGTTCCCAACATGGACTCATTAAACCTCCTTTCACATCATTTAATCACCTCAGCAGCTTCTGCTTCCTCCACTGTAATCCTTATTTCACTAAGCATTATAGCTATGCCTTCACTCCACATTTAACATCCCTGCAGCCAAATTACTGCTGGATATCAGTTATATGATCAGAAATCATGATTAGAGATATCCATGGTTGTGTTTCTCTCCTGGTTTTGTTGACTTCATCTCTAGCAAACAATGATGGTTGGCTAGTAGTTGTTAGCCTGTAGGGTTGGTTTAATGGTTTACTAGTCTGTTAGTTTGGGTGGAGTGGGTCAGTCAGTCAGTAGGATGGTTGGTCAGTCAGTCAGTTGGATGGTCAGTCGGTTGGTCAGTCAGTTGGATCGTCAGTCGGTTGGATGGTCAGTCGGTTGGTCAGTC
>NW_015117613.1:0-15838 GCF_001443285.1 Poecilia latipinna
AAAGTCCTCATAATTGCAGAGTTTCTTTTGAATCAACAGCAGCAACTTCAACATTTGTCTAATTCATTACGTAGATGCAAACATTGTAGTAAATGTAGTGTGGTAAAAAAAAAAAACATTCTTATCTATTAATCACCAAGTGAAGGCATTTAAAAAATAATATTTAGCTTTGTAAACAAAAATTAAAAAAAAGTAAAAAAAAAAAAAAAACACTTGTAAACAAACAAATGGGAGCCCCATTATTTAAAAAAACAAAAAAGCAGGAAAACAATCAGGCAATACTTGAAAATGTGCAAGAGGCTTTTTTATTTGTCTGATGGAATGATTAAAAGAAATGTTTTGTCGCCATCTTTTATCATATTTTGTGTAAAAACCAAACAAGGCAACATTGAAAACAATACAAAATTAGAAAATATGTTTTACACTTTCAATCATAAATACTGATTGTTTAAAAACTGTTTAGTTTTTGTTTTTCTGGTGTTCGTTGTCTGCAGTTTTGGCTTGACACTGGTGAGATGTCCATCCTTAAAATGAATCACAAAATGTTAGTAAGACAATAATGGTCTTGGACATTGAAAATTGGTGTACTTTATATCATATGAGCAGGAAATGTAAGGGAGGAATAGATCAATAAAATACTTACTTCTGATTTTCTGTGGTGTCCTCTGAAGGCTTCTTATTCCTGTGGCTGATTTAACAGTCGGCAAAGAAAAGTTTTTGAGTCTTAAGTGAGGAATAAACAACTGAGCAACAAAAACACTGTTTGATCGACGTACCTTCTCTGAAATCTTATTCCGAGCAGGATAGCTAAACAAATCATGACTGCCATTACTGCAGCAATCAAAGCCCATTCTTTAGAGCAAAAAAAGATATGAAATACATTTCAACAATAGAAATAACTGAAAACTCCATATGTGAGAGTCTCATCATGCACTTACGGAGGGCGTGGTAATACGATGGGGATTGTTTATCCAACCCTGACAAATGAGATTGAAACATGTAAAATATACCATTCACTAAATAATAATTCAATGAGAATCTTCCAAAGAGTTCCTCACTTTCATCAGACGTCTCTGCGAGTCCAGGAACGGTGACCATCAGCTCTCTGGGAGCAGCAGAGTGAACTGATACTGAACATCCAACCTGTGAGCTGCTGAGAGCTGACAGCAGAGCTGTGGTGGTGACGGTGACGGTACCGTTGGTGTTGGTCTCTCTGCTGGTGTTGTAGTGGGAGAAGCTGAGGTTCTGATGGAGAACAGTCAGTGTTACCATGGGAACAGGTCGACCTGTGGCTGAACAGGTCACAACCGACCCTGGAGGATAGTTTCTGATGTTAATGAAGGGTCCATCCAGCTCTGTGTGGAGAACAGAGGTCAGCATCAACATCTGGTTATAGAAGTTAACACTATGATACTTTCAGGTTCTCACCATAAACTATCAGACATGTTCTTCCTGTCAGAGCTCCATCAGGATAAGTGTTGAACAGACAGAGATAACATCCTTCATCCTGATCTGTGATGTTCCTGATAACTATAGAGTTCTTCTGCAGTTTAGCTTCTGTAAACTGAACTTTATCTCTAAATCCATCATTCACTGTTTCACCATAATACTCGCTGTAGGAACCAATATTCCTCTCTGTTCTCTCCAAGACCTTCTGCCAGGTGACCTGCTGGACGTCTTTAGTTTCCAGCAGCTGACAGCTGAGAGGAGCATCTTCTCCTACTGCTGCTGACACCGTCTGCTGGGTTTGGATCACAGCTGCTAGACCTGTATGAAGGAGATCAGATGACCTGTATCTAGATTTTATGACAAAAGTACCTTGTAAAACATTTCATATACTAGATGTTTCACAGCCACAAACTTCAATATAGTTTAATAAAGTTGGATGTTGAAGATATGTAACATTTGGACCATGCCCACTTTTTATATTTTAATAGTAAAAGTGGGCAAAAAATAATTATTTGCACAAGTCATTAAAGGGCAAGTTCTAACTAGCTGCTAAAAACCAGTTGACATCACATATTTCACTTGTATTTGTAATGCAATAGGTTGCACTTTATTGCATTGTAGGGATAATAAAGTAAAGCAGCTTCAACAGAAATGCATGCCACACTTTTCAGATTTGGATCTATAAAAAATCTTTTGCATTAAATATGTTTCAGTTTGTGTTTGAAATAGGACAAAATGCGGAACATGAAAACCTTTACATGATATAATAAATAAACGAGACGGTCTACTTCCACAGAGATTTGTCAGCTGTTTCCTTTCAATTTGAAACATGATCAAAATACAAAAGTTAAAAACGTTTTTAATAACAAAACTGTCCCCAGCTGCTACATTTTAGCATAAAGCTGCGAAAGACAAATGTTCTGATCGTACCTTTACTAAAGATTACCAACAGGAAAAATAAAATCGGTACAGCAAGTATGTGCTCCATATGTGCGCCAGAAATTCAAATATGAATTGTCTTCTTCCGCTTCTTCTTCTTCTTGTTTTTTGGCTGTTGGCAAGCAACTTAAATGTGTGCATTACCGCCACCTACTGGAATGGAGAGTGGATCAGACTGCAATTTATATAATCTCCCCCCCCACACCCAAAAAAAACATCTTATATCCTTTCTATCAGTTTAGTTTTCTTAAGATAGTTTATTAAATAACGTAAATATTCAGAAGTAGAAGAATTCCCCAAAACATCTTGTATTTTTAAGTGTAACTTATTTTTTTAGAAGTCTACATTCTAACTTCCTTCTTTCATCAGAGTACTTAGGACATAACAACAAAACATGTTTTACTGTCTCTTCTTGAAAACAAAAAACACAAATACCTGTTGGATGTTTCCACAATTTAAAGAGTGTACTGTTTAAACCTGTATGACCAAAACCTAACCTGGATGTAATGTTTTCTTCTTTTCTACTTCTTCCTGTTCCCCTCATTGCACCAACTTTCCTTTGAATCCTATAAAGCATCTACCAGTTCTCTCTTCTTCTCGCTGCTTCTGCCATCCTTCCTTAGACTTTTGTTTAATAATAGATTTTATTTCCTCTTTACTAAATGGAATCAGTATCTCAATATTACTGTTTTTTTAAGCTTGTTTTGCATATTTATCTGCCAACTCATTTCCTTTTATTCCTACATGAAATGGAACCCCTGCAAATATGACTATTAAACCCATGGCCTGAATTCTATAAAGTAATAACTGAATCTCCAATAAAAGGTCAGGTCTACTATTAGATTGATTATTTTTAATTGAGTATAATGATGAACTTGAATCAGAACAAATTAAACTTCTCAAAGGACAAACCTGTTCAATCCAACCTAAAGTCAAAATGATTCCCATCATGTCCCCTGTAAACACTGAGACCCCATCAGTAATCCTCTTACATTTTTTAATACAAAATTCTGGGACGATAAACGACACCCCATTGTTGCTTCTGAGCTCTTAGAAGCATCTGTAAACACTTGAACAAAACCAAAATATTTATTATCTATATATGATTGCACTGAGTATGATTCTGAAAAATTTCCTTTTTTCCTCTTCTCCAACAATAAGTCCACAACGACATCATGAAACAGAGATGGATGGAGCAGTGAAAGAGGAACTGTTTGACTCATATAAACGATAAATCAAAATCTTTCACATCGCTTTCTATCTCCCAACCAAAGGATTTTAAAGTCTTTTCCCCCTTTTCCCAACTAGGTTTTAAAATTTCTTGACATGGATGGTTTTCATAATGACCCTGTAAATAACACCAATAAGATAACCTTAACTGTAATCTTCTGAGATAAAGTGGTATTTCCCCCCATTTCAACTAATAAAGCTGAAATTGGAGTTGTTCTGACAGCTCCTGTACCCAACCTCAAGGCTTGATACTGAATAATATCAAATTTTTTAAGAAGTATTTCTGATGCCGATCCAAAGGTTATGCTGCCATAATCTAATACAAACCTTATTAAACCCGTAGTTTTCAACGCTTTCCTCTCAGCACCCCACCAAACACCTCATAACATTTAAAACTCTCTTACACTTATCCACTACTTTTTGAATATAAATATCCCAAGTCGTATTGTCAATATGACGTGACGCTGAAAAAGTGGTGCCTGCACGAAACGAAAATAAATTAGAATTTAATTCTGATTTAAAATATGAGAAAACAGGATCTTGTGCGTAAACAACTTACGCCAAAAACGGACGTGCTTTTAAACTTTCACTTCTGGTCATGACGCTTATGTTTTGTCATATGACCAAAGTGCCAATTTTCAAAATTAATAAAAAAAAACAGAAAGAAAAGAATAAATAAATAAAGTCCTAATATCAAGTTCCAAGCCCAGATCACACTACACGATTTCCACCTTACGACAATAAGGCAATGGACGACGAGAAAGGACATGTTTATAGTAGATTAATAAAATAAAAAAAAGATGATTAAAACCTTTGACCTTCTCTGCTGCCTAGTTTTTCTCCCATTACCTGTATTTTCTGCCAATAGCGTAATAGTTTAAGCACTATTAAGGTTTTTAAATTAGCAGTAAAAACACTGGGGAAAGTGGATGTAGGACACAATCTAAGTGAGATGCATTTATTGTTGATGGTTGAGTTTGGTTACCTGTAGATGTAATGTAGGGTAATCTTTTGAATAATGTACAGATCTGTACGTGTTTTATTTTATTATTATGAAGCACATTATTGTTCATGATATTAATACCTTGACAAAGTAGAAAAATAATGCCACCCTACTTTTTGTGTACATTTTTTCAAAAACTGAGGCACAATATAACATCTTTTTTGAATGCATGGTATAAAACATTAATGTTTAGCTGCTAGTCTAGACAGAAAGCACTTTGTCTCAATCTTGGTTAAAGACAATTTTTGACAATTTGCGTTAATTCTCTGTCAGTGGCTTGGGATGGTAGCAAATTATAATGAACTTCAGCGACAACATAAGAGATACAGAACCACAAAGGTAAGAGCAAATAAAGACAATAACACACACCCTGATGCCAAATCAAACCGTCATTTTAATGATCTTACAGGAGAATAGAAAACACACCTTAACATCAATATTTACACGATAAAATAAAAACAAACACATCCTGGTTTCAAGTTTAGTGTGAAATACATTCAGAAATCTAAAATGTGCACCAATTTAAATGCTTCTTGATGATTTTATTCTATTTTTTTTTTACTTAAGTTTTTCAAAAATATTTTTGTAAACTTATTGCAGCTACTAATTAGTAAAACTGCAATAGTTTGCCATGAAGATTTTCTTGTGAGGTGTAAAATGATCTTTTTTTTGTTAAAAAAAGGTATAAAAACACAGTAAAAAAATATAAAAACCAAACAAAGCACAATTAAAAAAATAATAAAAACCACTAACATCTAAACAATCAGGCAACTGCAAACACTGTTGGAGTATCTGATCTCGTAACGGGTTTTGGTCCAATTAACTTGAGGTTTAGCTGCCTTATCAGTTTGATCAGATATTGATGAGTTACTGTTGGCATCAACAACAATCCTTGACTCATTCATGTGTGTTTGAGAAATACTAGAATCTCATGTAGCGACCATTAGTTTCATTCAAGTTATTTCTGACATGAATGGTATTTTTGTAATAACTGAAGGTAACAATTAAAATGGTCACACTATGTGCTTGGAAAATATATAATATTCCAACACTCCTTTTAAACATTCAAATTAGGTGCTTCTGTAGTCATGGTGATGGATTACAGGTGTTAGAGCTGGTCTGTATTCAATATTTTGGACATTAACTGCTCGCTGCACCTTGTCCTTATGTTAAAATATTTTGGGATTTATGAGACATAACCTGAACAGCAATGATATTCTGGGTTTTGTTTATTTAACACATGTACAGTTTTAATTCTCTACTCTTTTTTCATCCTCGCTGTTTTGTCTCTGCCTCTCAGATGTTCGTAGTCTGACGTCTTTGTTCGACACTGGTGAGTCGTCCAAACTTGAAAACAAAATGAACATGTTAGTAAGAAATGAATCTGCCTTGTAATGTTAGGAAATATAAAGTTAACACATTAGAAGGGAATGTAAAAGATGAGATAAATCTCCATCTGTGTAGCTGAGGAATGAATGAATAAAATCCTTACTTTTGATTGCCAGTGGGGTTCTCTGAACGTTTCCTATTCCTGGGAATGATTTTAGAGTCAGTAACTCAAATCAAATCTGAGTCATTAATGATGTGAAACTCAACAACAAGAGATGCTGTTTAATTGAGGTACCTGTTCTGAGATATTCTTCTGAATTGTAAAACACAAATACAGATCAGGAACCCCAGGAATACAACAATCAGAGGCCATCCTTTAGGAAGAAGATGAAATGTGTTTCAACAACAGAATAAAGTTAAAAATCAACATGTGAGAATCTGAACATGAACTTACTGAAACCTCTGAAATCTGATTCCAATTGTTTATTCAAACCTGATAAAAGAGATTCAAACATTTACGATCAGAAAGTGGTCTGCAGTTTATACACAGTGCCCAAAAGTAATCACAACCATGGAGGTCCCCCATACACACACACGCACACACGCACACACGCACACACACACACACACACACACACACACACACACACACACAAACACCAATTTGCTCCTATTGTTTTCCACATTTTGTTGCATTACAAATCTAAACTTTCATGCATTTTAAAGAGATTTTATGAGACCAGCACAATGATATGCAGATATGAAGATGAGGGAGAATGATACATACATTTCAGTTTCAACAGAAATCTGAGAAGTGAAGTCGATTAATCTATTGCCTAAATTCACATCAAAACAGAATGGCTTTTTGGTGTGAAGCAGATCAAAAATTAAGTAGATTGTTAATTTGATTTTCTGCACACTTGACGCTCTTCGTCCAATCTGATTGAGATGGAGCAATTTGATAAATTAAAAAAATATACAAATATTCTGGCCTCTAAACATGGAATGTTCATAGAGACATTAGTAACATAAAAATGCAAACTGGAGGGAATTTTATCAAATATTGAAACAACTTAAAACAAATGTGAGCCAGACGTTTCATATTTTTAATTTTATTGTTTGAAATAGGGTCTCTTCATAATCACTTTCCCAAAAGTGTTTGGTTGAACTGTGACAAAATTGAAAAGATTGATGGATGAGAATATATCTGTGAGGCNGTATGCAAAGATCCAAAATATCAAGCTTAAAGTCCTCATAATTGCAGAGTTTCTTTTGAATCAACAGCAGCAACTTCAACATTTGTCTAATTCATTACGTAGATGCAAACATTGTAGTAAATGTAGTGTGGTAAAAAAAAAAAACATTCTTATCTATTAATCACCAAGTGAAGGCATTTAAAAAATAATATTTAGCTTTGTAAACAAAAATTAAAAAAAAGTAAAAAAAAAAAAAAAACACTTGTAAACAAACAAATGGGAGCCCCATTATTTAAAAAAACAAAAAAGCAGGAAAACAATCAGGCAATACTTGAAAATGTGCAAGAGGCTTTTTTATTTGTCTGATGGAATGATTAAAAGAAATGTTTTGTCGCCATCTTTTATCATATTTTGTGTAAAAACCAAACAAGGCAACATTGAAAACAATACAAAATTAGAAAATATGTTTTACACTTTCAATCATAAATACTGATTGTTTAAAAACTGTTTAGTTTTTGTTTTTCTGGTGTTCGTTGTCTGCAGTTTTGGCTTGACACTGGTGAGATGTCCATCCTTAAAATGAATCACAAAATGTTAGTAAGACAATAATGGTCTTGGACATTGAAAATTGGTGTACTTTATATCATATGAGCAGGAAATGTAAGGGAGGAATAGATCAATAAAATACTTACTTCTGATTTTCTGTGGTGTCCTCTGAAGGCTTCTTATTCCTGTGGCTGATTTAACAGTCGGCAAAGAAAAGTTTTTGAGTCTTAAGTGAGGAATAAACAACTGAGCAACAAAAACACTGTTTGATCGACGTACCTTCTCTGAAATCTTATTCCGAGCAGGATAGCTAAACAAATCATGACTGCCATTACTGCAGCAATCAAAGCCCATTCTTTAGAGCAAAAAAAGATATGAAATACATTTCAACAATAGAAATAACTGAAAACTCCATATGTGAGAGTCTCATCATGCACTTACGGAGGGCGTGGTAATACGATGGGGATTGTTTATCCAACCCTGACAAATGAGATTGAAACATGTAAAATATACCATTCACTAAATAATAATTCAATGAGAATCTTCCAAAGAGTTCCTCACTTTCATCAGACGTCTCTGCGAGTCCAGGAACGGTGACCATCAGCTCTCTGGGAGCAGCAGAGTGAACTGATACTGAACATCCAACCTGTGAGCTGCTGAGAGCTGACAGCAGAGCTGTGGTGGTGACGGTGACGGTACCGTTGGTGTTGGTCTCTCTGCTGGTGTTGTAGTGGGAGAAGCTGAGGTTCTGATGGAGAACAGTCAGTGTTACCATGGGAACAGGTCGACCTGTGGCTGAACAGGTCACAACCGACCCTGGAGGATAGTTTCTGATGTTAATGAAGGGTCCATCCAGCTCTGTGTGGAGAACAGAGGTCAGCATCAACATCTGGTTATAGAAGTTAACACTATGATACTTTCAGGTTCTCACCATAAACTATCAGACATGTTCTTCCTGTCAGAGCTCCATCAGGATAAGTGTTGAACAGACAGAGATAACATCCTTCATCCTGATCTGTGATGTTCCTGATAACTATAGAGTTCTTCTGCAGTTTAGCTTCTGTAAACTGAACTTTATCTCTAAATCCATCATTCACTGTTTCACCATAATACTCGCTGTAGGAACCAATATTCCTCTCTGTTCTCTCCAAGACCTTCTGCCAGGTGACCTGCTGGACGTCTTTAGTTTCCAGCAGCTGACAGCTGAGAGGAGCATCTTCTCCTACTGCTGCTGACACCGTCTGCTGGGTTTGGATCACAGCTGCTAGACCTGTATGAAGGAGATCAGATGACCTGTATCTAGATTTTATGACAAAAGTACCTTGTAAAACATTTCATATACTAGATGTTTCACAGCCACAAACTTCAATATAGTTTAATAAAGTTGGATGTTGAAGATATGTAACATTTGGACCATGCCCACTTTTTATATTTTAATAGTAAAAGTGGGCAAAAAATAATTATTTGCACAAGTCATTAAAGGGCAAGTTCTAACTAGCTGCTAAAAACCAGTTGACATCACATATTTCACTTGTATTTGTAATGCAATAGGTTGCACTTTATTGCATTGTAGGGATAATAAAGTAAAGCAGCTTCAACAGAAATGCATGCCACACTTTTCAGATTTGGATCTATAAAAAATCTTTTGCATTAAATATGTTTCAGTTTGTGTTTGAAATAGGACAAAATGCGGAACATGAAAACCTTTACATGATATAATAAATAAACGAGACGGTCTACTTCCACAGAGATTTGTCAGCTGTTTCCTTTCAATTTGAAACATGATCAAAATACAAAAGTTAAAAACGTTTTTAATAACAAAACTGTCCCCAGCTGCTACATTTTAGCATAAAGCTGCGAAAGACAAATGTTCTGATCGTACCTTTACTAAAGATTACCAACAGGAAAAATAAAATCGGTACAGCAAGTATGTGCTCCATATGTGCGCCAGAAATTCAAATATGAATTGTCTTCTTCCGCTTCTTCTTCTTCTTGTTTTTTGGCTGTTGGCAAGCAACTTAAATGTGTGCATTACCGCCACCTACTGGAATGGAGAGTGGATCAGACTGCAATTTATATAATCTCCCCCCCCACACCCAAAAAAAACATCTTATATCCTTTCTATCAGTTTAGTTTTCTTAAGATAGTTTATTAAATAACGTAAATATTCAGAAGTAGAAGAATTCCCCAAAACATCTTGTATTTTTAAGTGTAACTTATTTTTTTAGAAGTCTACATTCTAACTTCCTTCTTTCATCAGAGTACTTAGGACATAACAACAAAACATGTTTTACTGTCTCTTCTTGAAAACAAAAAACACAAATACCTGTTGGATGTTTCCACAATTTAAAGAGTGTACTGTTTAAACCTGTATGACCAAAACCTAACCTGGATGTAATGTTTTCTTCTTTTCTACTTCTTCCTGTTCCCCTCATTGCACCAACTTTCCTTTGAATCCTATAAAGCATCTACCAGTTCTCTCTTCTTCTCGCTGCTTCTGCCATCCTTCCTTAGACTTTTGTTTAATAATAGATTTTATTTCCTCTTTACTAAATGGAATCAGTATCTCAATATTACTGTTTTTTTAAGCTTGTTTTGCATATTTATCTGCCAACTCATTTCCTTTTATTCCTACATGAAATGGAACCCCTGCAAATATGACTATTAAACCCATGGCCTGAATTCTATAAAGTAATAACTGAATCTCCAATAAAAGGTCAGGTCTACTATTAGATTGATTATTTTTAATTGAGTATAATGATGAACTTGAATCAGAACAAATTAAACTTCTCAAAGGACAAACCTGTTCAATCCAACCTAAAGTCAAAATGATTCCCATCATGTCCCCTGTAAACACTGAGACCCCATCAGTAATCCTCTTACATTTTTTAATACAAAATTCTGGGACGATAAACGACACCCCATTGTTGCTTCTGAGCTCTTAGAAGCATCTGTAAACACTTGAACAAAACCAAAATATTTATTATCTATATATGATTGCACTGAATATGATTCTGAAAAATGTCCTTTTTTCCTCTTCTCCAACAATAAGTCCACAACGATTTCATGAAACAGAGATGGATGGACCAGTGATAAGGGGCTGTTTGACTCATATTTATAGACGATAAATCAAAATCTTTCACATCGCTTTCTATCTCCCAACCAAAGGATTTTAAAGTCTTTTCCCCCTTTTCCCAACTAGGTTTTAAAATTTCTTGACATGGATGGTTTTCATAATGACCCTGTAAATAACACCAATAAGATAACCTTAACTGTAATCTTCTGAGATAAAGTGGTATTTCCCCCCATTTCAACTAATAAAGCTGAAATTGGAGTTGTTCTGACAGCTCCTGTACCCAACCTCAAGGCTTGATACTGAATAATATCAAATTTTTTAAGAAGTATTTCTGATGCCGATCCAAAGGTTATGCTGCCATAATCTAATACAAACCTTATTAAACCCGTAGTTTTCAACGCTTTCCTCTCAGCACCCCACCAAACACCTCATAACATTTAAAACTCTCTTACACTTATCCACTACTTTTTGAATATAAATATCCCAAGTCGTATTGTCAATATGACGTGACGCTGAAAAAGTGGTGCCTGCACGAAACGAAAATAAATTAGAATTTAATTCTGATTTAAAATATGAGAAAACAGGATCTTGTGCGTAAACAACTTACGCCAAAAACGGACGTGCTTTTAAACTTTCACTTCTGGTCATGACGCTTATGTTTTGTCATATGACCAAAGTGCCAATTTTCAAAATTAATAAAAAAAAACAGAAAGAAAAGAATAAATAAATAAAGTCCTAATATCAAGTTCCAAGCCCAGATCACACTACACGATTTCCACCTTACGACAATAAGGCAATGGACGACGAGAAAGGACATGTTTATAGTAGATTAATAAAATAAAAAAAAGATGATTAAAACCTTTGACCTTCTCTGCTGCCTAGTTTTTCTCCCATTACCTGTATTTTCTGCCAATAGCGTAATAGTTTAAGCACTATTAAGGTTTTTAAATTAGCAGTAAAAACACTGGGGAAAGTGGATGTAGGACACAATCTAAGTGAGATGCATTTATTGTTGATGGTTGAGTTTGGTTACCTGTAGATGTAATGTAGGGTAATCTTTTGAATAATGTACAGATCTGTACGTGTTTTATTTTATTATTATGAAGCACATTATTGTTCATGATATTAATACCTTGACAAAGTAGAAAAATAATGCCACCCTACTTTTTGTGTACATTTTTTCAAAAACTGAGGCACAATATAACATCTTTTTTGAATGCATGGTATAAAACATTAATGTTTAGCTGCTAGTCTAGACAGAAAGCACTTTGTCTCAATCTTGGTTAAAGACAATTTTTGACAATTTGCGTTAATTCTCTGTCAGTGGCTTGGGATGGTAGCAAATTATAATGAACTTCAGCGACAACATAAGAGATACAGAACCACAAAGGTAAGAGCAAATAAAGACAATAACACACACCCTGATGCCAAATCAAACCGTCATTTTAATGATCTTACAGGAGAATAGAAAACACACCTTAACATCAATATTTACACGATAAAATAAAAACAAACACATCCTGGTTTCAAGTTTAGTGTGAAATACATTCAGAAATCTAAAATGTGCACCAATTTAAATGCTTCTTGATGATTTTATTCTATTTTTTTTTTACTTAAGTTTTTCAAAAATATTTTTGTAAACTTATTGCAGCTACTAATTAGTAAAACTGCAATAGTTTGCCATGAAGATTTTCTTGTGAGGTGTAAAATGATCTTTTTTTTGTTAAAAAAAGGTATAAAAACACAGTAAAAAAATATAAAAACCAAACAAAGCACAATTAAAAAAATAATAAAAACCACTAACATCTAAACAATCAGGCAACTGCAAACACTGTTGGAGTATCTGATCTCGTAACGGGTTTTGGTCCAATTAACTTGAGGTTTAGCTGCCTTATCAGTTTGATCAGATATTGATGAGTTACTGTTGGCATCAACAACAATCCTTGACTCATTCATGTGTGTTTGAGAAATACTAGAATCTCATGTAGCGACCATTAGTTTCATTCAAGTTATTTCTGACATGAATGGTATTTTTGTAATAACTGAAGGTAACAATTAAAATGGTCACACTATGTGCTTGGAAAATATATAATATTCCAACACTCCTTTTAAACATTCAAATTAGGTGCTTCTGTAGTCATGGTGATGGATTACAGGTGTTAGAGCTGGTCTGTATTCAATATTTTGGACATTAACTGCTCGCTGCACCTTGTCCTTATGTTAAAATATTTTGGGATTTATGAGACATAACCTGAACAGCAATGATATTCTGGGTTTTGTTTATTTAACACATGTACAGTTTTAATTCTCTACTCTTTTTTCATCCTCGCTGTTTTGTCTCTGCCTCTCAGATGTTCGTAGTCTGACGTCTTTGTTCGACACTGGTGAGTCGTCCAAACTTGAAAACAAAATGAACATGTTAGTAAGAAATGAATCTGCCTTGTAATGTTAGGAAATATAAAGTTAACACATTAGAAGGGAATGTAAAAGATGAGATAAATCTCCATCTGTGTAGCTGAGGAATGAATGAATAAAATCCTTACTTTTGATTGCCAGTGGGGTTCTCTGAACGTTTCCTATTCCTGGGAATGATTTTAGAGTCAGTAACTCAAATCAAATCTGAGTCATTAATGATGTGAAACTCAACAACAAGAGATGCTGTTTAATTGAGGTACCTGTTCTGAGATATTCTTCTGAATTGTAAAACACAAATACAGATCAGGAACCCCAGGAATACAACAATCAGAGGCCATCCTTTAGGAAGAAGATGAAATGTGTTTCAACAACAGAATAAAGTTAAAAATCAACATGTGAGAATCTGAACATGAACTTACTGAAACCTCTGAAATCTGATTCCAATTGTTTATTCAAACCTGATAAAAGAGATTCAAACATTTACGATCAGAAAGTGGTCTGCAGTTTATACACAGTGCCCAAAAGTAATCACAACCATGGAGGTCCCCCATACACACACACGAACACACGCACACACGCACACACACACACACACACACACACACACACACACACACACAAACACCAATTTGCTCCTATTGTTTTCCACATTTTGTTGCATTACAAATCTAAACTTTCATGCATTTTAAAGAGATTTTATGAGACCAGCACAATGATATGCAGATATGAAGATGAGGGAGAATGATACATACATTTCAGTTTCAACAGAAATCTGAGAAGTGAAGTCGATTAATCTATTGCCTAAATTCACATCAAAACAGAATGGCTTTTTGGTGTGAAGCAGATCAAAAATTAAGTAGATTGTTAATTTGATTTTCTGCACACTTGACGCTCTTCGTCCAATCTGATTGAGATGGAGCAATTTGATAAATTAAAAAAATATACAAATATTCTGGCCTCTAAACATGGAATGTTCATAGAGACATTAGTAACATAAAAATGCAAACTGGAGGGAATTTTATCAAATATTGAAACAACTTAAAACAAATGTGAGCCAGACGTTTCATATTTTTAATTTTATTGTTTGAAATAGGGTCTCTTCATAATCACTTTCCCAAAAGTGTTTGGTTGAACTGTGACAAAATTGAAAAGATTGATGGATGAGAATATATCTGTGAGGCACTGTGCGTCAGAGTTCCTCACCTTCATCAGATGAATCTTTGAAATCAGGAACGGTGACCAGCAGCTCTCTGGGAGCAGCAGAGTCCACAGATACTAAACATCCAACCTGTGTGCTGCTGACAGCTGACAGCAGAGCTGAAGTGGTGACGGTGACGGTACCGTTGGTGTTGGTCTCTCTGCTGGTGTTGCAGTGGGAGAAGCTGAGGTTCTGATCGGAAACAGTCAGTGTTACCATGGGAACAGGTCGACTTGTGGCTGAACAGGTCACAACCGACCCTGGAGGAGAGTTTGATCTGCTGATAGTAATGAAGGGTCCATGCAGCTCTATGGAGAGAACAGACATGATGGTTGACATTAAATTATAGAAATGAACCCTGTAATCCTCTTGGTGCATGCTAGGTGGTAGCATACTGGACTAGCTGTGAATTTCATACCATTTTTTAAAAAACGGCTCCTTCTGGTTTTGACTGCTTTGCAGCTTGGAAGCAGTTTTGCTACTGATTTATTTTTGGGCATTTGTCATGATGCGCAACCATAATAAGAAGACGGTTTACAACATGAGTAACTTCTAAAGAAGAGCTGCAAAAGCAAATGTGGATAAGCGGTGCTCATGAACAACAGATGGTGTCGTCCATGTTGCTGTGAAGTGTCGTTTCTGGAACTGTCCATATTATTTACCAAGAGAAAGTGTTACTTTGACAACTGCTCACATTCCACCCTCAGCTGCTACTGACGATGCATAATTTCATCAGTTCAGTTGTTAAGCTGAAGACATTACACCCCAAGGTATTTGTGGCAACATTTGTGGATTTCAGCCACGCCCAATATCAGCTGCAGTTACATTTCAACAGTTTGACAGCTGCCCTACCAGAGAAAACAAGACGTTGGATTTCTTCTATGTAAATGTCAAAGATGGACACGTCTGCAAAGCAAGACCTTCTCTTGACAAATCAAAAAATATTAAAGATGTGAGGTAAGGCATGAAGAAGATCACAGGTTTTCAACACAATGGATGATTTGACAGATGGTGGTCTGGATAGAGCAAATGAGCTGGACTCATTCTTCAAGCTCATCATCACCATCATTATCATCATCATCATCATCATCATCATCATCATCATCATCATCATCATCATCATCATCCTCCCCTGCTCCCAGCCAAACAGACCTCCTACCCTCCTTTCATTTGACAGCTTTCCTGTCAAGCCTCAGATGTTTTATTTTCTACCTCAGTCACGGATTCTTCTGCTGTTAACCGAATCAGGCAGCTGCTCTCTTTGCTTCTCCTTTCCACTTCTCTGTATCTATAAAAAGTATAAAGAGGCAGCTGGAAGACTGAACCAGAACAGCCCAAGAGTCCTGAACAGAACAGGTGCTAAGCAACACAGGAGCACCACAGGGTACCGCACTCTTACCCTTCCTTTTCATTCTAGACTTTGACTTCCACTGTGAAACAGACTCCCGTTATCTACA
>NW_015117614.1:0-1216 GCF_001443285.1 Poecilia latipinna
AGTAGGAGGGTATACCGCTCCAAGATGGCCGCCGTATTTCCTGCGCCGGAGTGGTCCATGAGGCGTCTATTCTTATATTATGTGTATGGGCACCACAATATGGAAGATTTCTTTTTCACCAACACACTGCACGCCTGTTCGTGCACTGCTGCCTCTCACTGGTGGAGATGGTGTATTGCACTAAACTCTTGTTTAGACAGAGATGGCCCATCT
Source organism: Poecilia latipinna (assembly GCF_001443285.1). Lineage (NCBI taxonomy): Eukaryota > Metazoa > Chordata > Actinopteri > Cyprinodontiformes > Poeciliidae > Poecilia > Poecilia latipinna. The sequence goes on from NW_015117614.1 coordinate 214, forward strand.
GAATCCAGGCTTCGAGGCGTGTACCGAGTAAAAAGGGGGCGTGTCAAATGAAGCCCCCGCATCGATGCTTGTGTTGTCTTGCTGAAAACCACGTGACTGACAACAAATGATGCCTCACATTGCATGGGTCATGTGACTGCTTCATTTTGCGCGTCGGTTTTCAAAATAAAAGCGCGATGAGCCGTGCTGCTTCAATGTAGGTCATTTGGTCACGCATCAGAGGAGAATATTTGTCTTCAGTGGCCAAAATAAAAGGAACACTGACCAACATATTTGATATGTATTGATGATTGCACCCATCAAAGTGTAATGTTTGTTACTGGTTTTCTCAATTGTCGATCTTGTTTTTTTTTATGACTTTCTATTTTTGTGATTTTATTATGTAAATCTCTTTGAACTGCATTGTTGCTGAAACGTGCTACACAAATAAATTTTATTGATTGTCTGAAATGGAGCCAGCAATAAGAACATCTCTGACATCTTCTGGGAATACTTTGAGAGATCGCTCACAATAAAATTCTTCCTAAATAAAAATAATTAACCCCTTTCTCACCTTCTAGAAATTTCCACTATTATTTGTAGTCTTATCAGCAAAGATATATCAGTCTTGCACAGCAGAAACAGATTTAATGCTGTTGCAAAACTAAAATTCAACATGTAGCCAGATACAAGGGATCAGAGCCAATTAGAAATCCAAGAAAAAGCAAATGTCCCAACATGCACTGCACTCCCAAGACACTAAAACATCAAATGTCTTTATTGACAATTCCGTCTATGACATAAAAGAAAACCCAACACAACCACTGACGTTCAACATATACCAGGATTATATTGGCTACAAATCATTTTAATAATTAAAACAGATGACAAATATTTTTTTATTGATTCTCCTGTTACTAAACATGAGTTTGATGAAAACTTTGTGACAATTTTGCATTTAGTAATTTTTGAAAGTATGATCCAACTGAGTGTTACAGGCTGTTACAGTTTCACCAGCAGATGT
>NW_015117614.1:5164-15827 GCF_001443285.1 Poecilia latipinna
ATAAAGTGTTACCCAAAAATCTTCATATTCACAGTATAACACTGAGAATCAGTTTGGTTTCTTTATTGCTTTTTGTTTAGTTAGAGATTCTATAATCTCTGTGTTCTGTGTATATTTAAATTGTAGCAAATTCCCATCAGTCCCATGTTCAGCTTTTACTAGTAATCATTCCGTGTATATGCTCCCCTGGTTCCTCAGCCATTGTCAGAGCCTGCCGATTCATTGTGTTTCTGTCCAACACATCTTCAGCTGCTATCAGTTTATTCAACTTTTTCTAACTACATCCCTTCATCATTATTTTTCCTGCATCCTGCTTGTTTGCTTCCTGTTTAGCATTCAAATGTGGCACATTCATAATCCATCCAAAATGAGACTGAAACTTTTTGACATGTCAATGTCCAGAAGATCAAGCTGAAGCTGCCATGATTTGCTGAATGATGAGGATGAACGCAGAGACTCAGGTAGTGAAAGAAATGATTAATTTAATGATGAAAGCTCAAACAGTCCAATACAGGCGGCACAGCAGAGAATTTAGCACACAGCTAATTACTGGTAGCAACTGAAATACAGAGGACTGAAAAAACAAGAGCTAATGCTAACCAGGACTTCGCAGTTCTACTGGAGAGCATAGACTTTAGACAACTGACATTGGACAAGGACCCAACAAGAGACAAAGGACACAGGTGGACTTAAATACACAGGGAGGGTAATCAGGAAAACTAGACACAGCTGGGATCAATCAACAGGGTGGACAGGACATCACAGAGACTCACGGGGAACAAGGACACAGAAAAAACCAAGAAATAAATACACAAAAACACAGATCGTCACAGAAGCTGAGTTCTTTAGGAAAACTTCACAGCCAATGAGCTTGAGACGTCATGAAGACATTTCCATGACTACAATCTTTTAGCATCAGTGAAGCCTGCTGACCGTGGTTTGTTTATTACCAGGAAGATTAAGATTGAAGTCAATGTTTAGGATTATAGGAGACCAAAATTGCAGATGTACAAAGTGACCAGCAACTTTTTCACGTAAAAAAAAATAAACCAAGCTTTATTTCATTTCATTTCTACACTTTTATCTGAGGATTAGATCTGGTCTGAGGTAAAAACTTTTCTCTGCTTTTTATTGGCTCTGCTGCTGATGCTATTCAATGAAAAATAATCAACATTTAAAACCAAGTAAACAGTTGTCAGGTACAAAATTAGCTTTTATATGGTGCATTTTTTTTTTACTTTGCAATGTTGATCTGTGGGTTTTTTTAGAATATTTTATTTTTTAAATTAACCACAAAAATGATGTCACTTTCAAGTAGAAACAATTGAGGACAGTATATTTAGCCACCTATTTTATGACGTGATTTTTCTAAATATAAAGTTTAATCATTATTTTCACTACTAGTATAAATAAGCATTAGTTTTATCCAAATAATTTTCTCAAGAGTCATTAGCTGTGACTGCCACAAATTGTTGGGGAAACATAAAAACACCATGGGTCATATGAAGATGTAACCTCTGTGATAGTTCAGTAGAAAGCACTGAGGTTGGTTTATTGACAGCTTGTCTTTATTCTTAGAATATTCTACATTCACTGCCAGTGTCTCCGATCTCTATCTGCAGCCAAGTATCTGTAAAGAAAAAAAATCAAATAAAATAATTGCGGTGGATTCTGCATTCTTATTGCAGTAAGTGCAATCAATAAATCCTCCCTGTACGCCCAACACCTCCCGTTTGCTGCATCTTAATAAAGCTGAGTGCTCTCTGTGTAATGAAGATTGCTCGTGAACTTGATTACTCTTTCTGCTGCTGCTGAAATAAACGCAGAGTTCTTGGCGATTGTATGAGATTTTCAGTGTGTGGATATGGTCCAAAGTGTGTGCATTTGTGTATGTGTTCATGCGCGTGTGTGCATGCGTGACCATTTATCTCATCTTCAAACAGGTACAGTATCTTTCATGAGAAATGGAGTCACAGCATTGTTGACAAACTGTGACAAAACTTCAGTTTGTATTTTCAAGCCAAACTAGTTTATCTTTAGTTTTAAGAATCCAGACTCTGCACCAAACCAGGCCAGAGATCAAATAGGAAGGGCTGAAAGTCCAACTGGTTAACACAAGTATGGAGATAATCAATGGGAAAGACTGGAGCTGTACTTAAACATGAACTACAACTGCATCATGATGGCAGATGATTTATTTTCTCAAGCCAAACAATTGTTCTTAGAGTTCTATAAGTTTTATTAATGGTTTATTATAATAAAATGAGTTTCAATCGATTAATAGTGTCCACTTAAACATTTTTTAATGCTGCCATACAGCAGATTGCGCCACTGGTCATTCTTAAGGTTTTTGAAGATTAGAGTCACATATGTACATACCTCAGAGTCAAACTGAGTCTTCTGGTTACAAATAGGAAGATGATGTGGTGTAGAAATTGTTTTCATTCTAAGACAAAATGTCATTTTTTTTCTTCCATTTCCTTTATAATGGGAACGTTTTTAACTTTGTTCCCGCTGTCAAACAATGTTTTAAGGGCATCTTAAAACGGAAGCTTTCTGCGCATTATCGATACGCCATATTTAGCATCACCTACAAGTCTGGGGGAGTAAAACCTGGTGATTTGGATCGTTTTAAGTGTTGGAAAACATTGAGCGTTTCTGGAAACGGCTCCCTGTGGACATGAGTGTTTTAAAAAGTGTTCATGTGTGGGCAGGGCGGGGCCTTAATGTTTAATAATGGCCACTGGTATGTAAATGAGGGCGTAGAAGCGCTGCTTCTGTGGTTCTCTGGACGATTAGCAGTGGATATCATCCTGCCTGTGACGAAGAGTGGAACCAGAGAAATGGAGTTGTTTTGTCTGGAGTTCTTCTTCCTTCTGTCGACTATCTGCTGATCAAGGCACCAGGACACACAATAAACCACGAGCTTCTCCTATAATCTTAACTCTGCTGCTTTCTACCATCATTACCTGGGGAGTATTTTCAAAAAGATAAAGTTCCTCTCGGCTCAACCAAAGGAACAATCATCATAGAAACGTTACAATCTTGATCATGAGTCGCAGCTTTTGGGTGAAGCACACGAGTTGTGAGGCTGAGGTTCAAACGCAGATAAATCAGGCTATCAGGCTTTGTTAATCCAAGGTCTCAGGTTAAGCTTCTAAGCTGACATTCATAACATTTTTTTCATTATTAGTTTTTCCCCACCACCTGCTTTGAAGTGGCAGGAGATCTTTGAGCTGTATCTTATTTTTCATTCATATTCTGGGTCACAGAGCTCTGCAGAGCCTTTATGGATCATAAAATGAGGTGGCCACTGTAGTGTCTGCATAATTGTAACAGGAACCTGTTGGTTATCTATATTTCAGTGGTTGGTCACAGATATGACTAACAGTAGCAACAGAAATATAACAACTTTTTCTACAGCAACAGCTAAGTTTTTCTTAGCAGTTGGACAGAATACAGACGTTCTGATCTAATCTGTGTGTACATCCTTTTGTTTAGCTAAATTCATAATTACATCTTTAATCTCAGTAGGAGGCACATATCCAGTCAAAAGTAGCTAAATTATACATATCTTTTTAGAATTATAATTTATCCATACATGTGTTGGTAAAATTAAATAAAAAGGCATCGATAGCAAAGGAAATGTGGAGAAGGGTCCCAAAAGCAACCAGAAATGGATGAAACTCAATTTCCAAAATGGTTAAATAACCTTAAACCACAAGAACATGAACAAAGCAAAGGATCTGACAAATGTTGATAAAATACAGGGAGTATTAAACACTGGAAGAGATGATTGAGAGCAGGATCCAGGGTAGAATCATTAACTTTATACTCACAGAAATACATCAGAATAAGATCATATAAGGAGTGGAGAGATTGTTTATTGGAACAGAAACAATGAAAAACATACAAATGTTAACATTAGAGGAAGAAATGGTGAAATAACACTATGGGTTGGTATGAGATTTTATGACTTTCTAACCTTTTGTTAATCATAAAAATAAATATCAAACATTTCAGCTTCAAAATCTTTGATTTGATCTTCAATCATTATAGCAAAGCAACAATTACTGCTGAAAAACCATAAATGATTAAAATATTGTCATACTAATGATGCCTTTTTATTACACCAGCCAAATTTATTTGCATGTTGACGGTTTATGTGTCATGTGCTTCAGGCTTTGACAGTAAAACACGATTTTCTTTAAGCTTCTGGAAACAGTAGACCAAGTGTCTGTTTCTGATTTTTTTGTGTTATATTATATGTCTCAAATGAAGGTAGATAATAATCTCAGTATCATACTTTTTGCAGTCCCACTCTGCAGAATGACATATGTTTTTGTATTAATAGATGTTAAGGTGACAGGAAATTTTAAAATATCACTTGGTAATTATACGTTACAGGAAAACATCACCAGTGAAACACTACTTAAATCCACAACTAGTCTTCAAAACAACAAATCAAAATATACAGTTAAAATGAATATAAATTATTTCCACTTCTGTTTAATCCAAATTAAGTCAGCAGTTCCATCAGGCCCCCCAGGGCTTCAGGGGCCCCATAAATGCTAATATTTTAACACAGACCACAGATACATGAATGTAACACTTGTTTATTGAGATGATCAATGCTGCTAAATTTGATTCAATTTCAGCATATATGGATTAAAAGATTTTAAATTGTTTAACATTTAAATGTAAGAGTTTAAGGAGCTGGCAAGTTTACTTTGTAAAAGTTCAAGAACAATATTCATAGTTAGATTGTTTAGTTACCATAGCAACAATCTGATGCTGTGAGTTTAATCTTTAAGTTTGAGCTCTGTTTGTTCACAAATACAATTTAGTAAACTGCAATTAATTAAAACTCTGGAAAGAATCATAATTCCTCACAGTGGGTTGTTGTAAATATCCATACAGGTCAGCCTGTGTCCAGTTTGAGTGAAAGGAGGCGCGCGGGATCCGCGCTGAGGTAAACTTAATCCAGCTACTGCAGCACAGAGGAGCCAGCGGTGTGATTGGTCCGGCTTTAAATGCATAAACTAGAAACCTATCTTCTATAAACATATCTTTTAGGAATAAATCTGCTCCGCTAGTGAAGCGCTCAGAGCAACAGAGACGCTTGCAAATCCGGCTTAAAAAAGAAAAAGAAATAAAAAAACAAAAACGTTTTTTTTTTATTTTCCTAAAACCATAAACAACGAAGGCTTAGCCTGGCGGTGGCGCTAGTAAAGGACGGCGGGCCGCCAGGCCTATAAGACAATGGGGGAAACCCTGGCTAAATGAATAAGTGTCACTCATAGTTAAAATGAATGTGTTTTTTTTTTCTGTCAGTAATGAGATGTGCAGTCGCCGGTAAGAGCTCAACAGTTACTCTCAGACTTTAATATCTTATTGAAAGGACTCTAAACAGTAGGAAATGGGATGTTAAAAGCTTCATGTACTTTGAAGGGTGATCATCCAAAAGGACTGCAGCACAATATCATCACCTGAAATATACATATTTCTTTTATATCTGGCCTCCTGACATTTTAAACAATAAAATGTCAGACTTGTGACTCTATGTAAAAATAACTTTTCCTGTAATCTGTGGTGCATTTTTCATAAATGAGACACAAACCTTTGGAGGTTGAACCAACAACATCAGCTGGAATGGGTTTAGACAGATCATTGCTTATTGACTTGCAGCACCAGGAGTCTGTGATGGGATGGATCCCTATAGAGGCAGCCTAAATGTAAGGATAAATCTTTACGGTTAGAGATGAATATGATTGATGATTGTTGCCCCTTGTCCTGACTCAAAGTGCTCAGTGCTGCAGTGGAAAATCGTCCGATATGGAACCAGCAGGAAAGTCATCAATCTCTCTGTCTAGACAGAGCTGTGTCAGTGCCGATGGTAGCAGAGCCTAACATCGTTTTATCTCTCTTTCATGTGCTGGCTCCTGATCTGCCAACGCCCTGCCAGGTAAGGCCACTCCCTTTGCTTTAATCTCCTTCTCTCTCTGTCATAATGTCCCCAAACCTCATGTCACCTCCCCTCCTCCCTTTCCCTTTCATACCTGGAAACTCCATCTGGTCTGAGGAATTCATCTGCAGCTTGGGGTTATTTGGAAGTAAACATAAGTAATTTGTTGTCTGCCTCTCCTAGAACATGTTTCACCACAAAGACATTTCATTCATTTATTCTGTTTTATTGATCCAGTTGCTTCATTCCCATGTGCATATCTGAGTTACATATGAACTACACGTTTGTAGGTCTGAATAAAGTGGAAAAAAAAAGTTTTTAAGACTTTCCCCTCATCTATCTGTCCATCCATGAACAGATGGATGTATGATCTCAGTTTAACCTCTGAGTTTACTTCAGGAAAGCAGTAGAAATTGTGTTGTTTTAGGACATAATGTTGAATGAAAGCCCTTTGCTTCAGTCCAGATTCCCAACACTTGAACCCCCTAGTCTTTTGTTGAGCTAAATGACTGAAGAGCCCCGAATGGCCCATCAAAGAACAAAGATCGAGTATTTGTGGTTTGTCAGGCTCTTGTCCCAGACTGATGATAATATCACTGAGACCAGTAGCAAAAACAACCAGAGTCTGCCCCGGGATTTGCTGCTGTTCTCATAATAGTGTTTGTTTTTCATGTGTATTGAAAGAGCTGTTCAGTCAAAACAAAGGCCACTTAGTCTATCATTAATGTTCCCAGATGACGGACTTGTTCTTTCATGTGTTACCCAGTCGGACTCTTCCCTTCTTGTATTTGCAGTTCCAAGCAAACCTCTGCTGCTTTCAGCTTAATCAGGTGCAACACAACCCAGTCTAGTTTGGATCGGAAATTCCTCTTTTGACTACACAACTGGGCAGATTTAGCTTTCTGGTCTGAGCTAAAATCAGTAACTAAATGCCTCATGATGCATTCAGTTTGTCAGTCTGGGCTTGCATCTGGGAATGTTGCCACCACTAGGTTGAGTAGTTGCAAGTCAGAAAGGCGGTGAGAACCTCATGTTGCTAACTCCCACCAGGTTGCTGCAGGGTTGCCAGCAAACTAGTTGATGTGGCTCTCCTGCTGCACCACATCCCAAAGGTTTTCCATTGCAGTAAGACCTGGTGACTGTCGAGCCTGTTGGAGTAAATCACTGCTGCAAGAAATCTTTGTGAGATGGTTTGAGTTTGTGGATTAACCTCTAGAAGTACGCAGCAGAAGGTAGTGTATTGCACTCATAAAGGAATAAACAAATTACAGATAAAGTTGTGAGCCCAACATGTTGTCATATATCACATGAACTGGTGATACAATGCAGCATAGATCTATGCTTTTATTTCTAGCTGAAATTAGGTCTGTTGTAAACAAATATTTTAGTAATTGAGTAATCTATCGATTATTCTTACGATTAACCGAGTTATCAGGTAAAAAAAAAGATAAACTAAAACATTGGTAAATCTAACATAACAGCACTATTTCTATTGCATATCAACATCAGTCCAATTTTTCACACCTGAGCTTCCCTAACAATTACTTTTCTGTAGTTTAGAAATTAACTTGTAAAAATAATAGCTCACTTTCTAAGTTAACCTGAAGAAAAATTATACAAGAATCTGAAGTTATATTAAATTTAATAATAAAGAGGTAGGCTCACAAATACGCTAATGAAGAAATGTTTATACTCCAGCTTTTCGTTTATGTATTCATCTTCAGTCAATTTAATCGTTGAACTCTCACCTTGCCCAGACATTTATAGCTTTTGTGTTCATGTTAGCGATGGGATTTGACACCTTCGTTCTTCACACACAAACACATCCACCAGCTATGTACCGTCACGATGAGCTCCACCACCCATTTGTTGAGATCGGGATGACATGAAATAAATTTTCCGGTTTGTCCATAAAGCTATGTTATGTTACTCAAATAATGCGCAGCCGGCCACCGTCTTCAGTCTATCCGCTCACATACATCTTCAGCGCTCTTCCCCGCTGTTCGCTCTGAACCGCCAACAGGCAGCAGCTCTGGGAGGAGAAAAGCTGCTGTACTCCAGTCACCAGTCATTTCAACAGCCCTAATTTCAGTGAGAGAGCTGCACTACGCAAGTAATAACCCAGCTGGAACACAGTGTGCTTAATAATAAAACATAAATTAACGAAGCTTTGAGGCAGGTAAATTTTCCTCAAGGAATTTTAATAATTGAGGTACTCGAATCACTCAAGGAATCGTTTCAGTCCTAGCTGAAATAGAGACTCAGAAGATGCAATACTTTTACAACCTCTAATTTTGAAATTTGAATAAGCCTGAGCTTTGGTCGGTTTCATGGTTTGTGTATTTTGGGATTGTATCCTACATTCTTTCTATGGTTGTAACAAGTTGTGATTTAAACTACTGTTGTCTTTTTTACTGTCCAGCCACCCCACCCACTTCCTCCGAATATTTTCTCATTTTGGAGCTAAGACATGTTCGTGTGGACGATTGGAGAAGGATAATTCAGAGTAACTCAGCCTAGCCTGCCTGGTACCAACAACCAGGTTATGTCCAGAGTCACTTTCAGCATCTCAGCTCCACATTCTGATACTTGAACTTCAGCAAGTTTGCTTGCCACATCTGAAATCTGACTTGCAAGCACCTTTACAGTGCAGCAGAAACAGTGGAGGCCTTGTGCTTCTTAATAGGATTTTAATGCCGACTTTTTAAAGCTCTGAAAAGATTTCTGCAGATTAGATTCCTGACCCTCCTTGTGAATTCAAGCAGCTTTTTAGGACTGAAAACACCTGAAACCAACAGAAGTAGAACAACATTGAACTGGAGTTTGTGTGGCTTTGATGTTCTGTGGCTCCATTCAGAGATATTTTGTGTCCCTCATTGTTACACCGACTCACTGATTGATTGATGGGGAGTTATGTTGCTTTGTATAGGCAGAGACTGCCATATTTGATGTGGAGAGCAGAGCTGCTCGTCCTGTTTGGTGTGGGATTTTTTCAGGTCATTCATTGGAAGTGGCCTCTACAAAAGGCCACATCTTGGTGCTGTGAGGGGACAAAACACCTGTCAGGAGCGGACACGCCTCATCATGGTTCCTGTTAGAGTGGGAGGTCCTGTTGTCACTCAATGAGCAGCCCACATCTTCTCGTTCATAAGTTCTGGGGGAGGAAACGTTCAAAGTGACTCCTGCTGTTGTCTGCTCAGGTTTACACCCATCAAATTTAGATTCTTTCTGGCGCCCATTTTAGCTACCGGAACCATCAGGTGGAAATGAGGAGGGTCTAGTGGAATATTTATCTGAAGACGTGACAAGATTTCCTCAACCACAAACCCAAATTGTTGTGACTTTCTTTACAGCCACTGTCATTCTAGTAAAGGTATAAATGTCTTCTTTCTTAAGTATCTAGCCTCAGCTTGATCTTTCTTGTACAGTACAAAGTTTGTAGTTAAATAAATCTCACTTTATTTCGTTTCCTTCGTTGACTCTTTGGTTGGATTTACAGTTGAGAGCTGATGGCAATTCTAGCAAGAATGGAAAAACAAACAATGGACAATGTCCACATACAAAAATCTTATTAATGCTTTCAGAATGATCCAGCAGTATTTAATAGCTCTTTCTATTTAATAAAATTCTCTCATTGTAGCTTATCAAACCATTCAAATGTACTACCTGCAGAACATAACAGACACCATAATATTCTGTCCAGACATGTGGAGATCTACTAAACTGTTGTGGGCCAGAATCCCATACACACACCACTCTGGGAACCCACTTATTTTCTGATGTGCCTCGGTCTCTGTATGAGGCTGCATGTGCAACTTGAGCCCTTCCATGTGACAGCTCTAGTCCTGTTTTGCCCAGTCTCCCATAAGGATTGGTCCTCCCAAGACACACAGACACGCACACACACGCACGCACGTGTGCACACACACACACACACACACACACAGACACACTTTAGCAGCTTTGAAGGACTCTTTTGGAGTCCATCATTTAGCTGTCAACCGAGGAGGGGGCTCTGGGAAAATGCCAGAGAAAGCTCTATGCCGGAAGTTGCTCATGCTGGGACTGTGTTTGTCAGAGGTATGTGTGTGTTGTGCGTGTGTGTGTTTGAGTTACAGGAGAAAGGAGAATGAAAAGCATGCCTTTGTTGAAATGTTAAGCAGGAATGATGTGGCTCTTGAGAGGCAGAAACCTATAGAGAAAAGATGAAACAGGTTTATACAAGTATCAAGCTGATCTTGTATCAGCCTGCACCTGCATTCCTCTCTCTTTCTCTTCTCTTTGATGCTTTAAGCATAAATCTGTAAATACTACACTTGATGAGAAACAGAAAAGTCAGGCATCCAGAAGGAGAGGTCTTATCAGGACATCATTTGGTAGAGTCAGGAGTAAATGAGTGAGTCAGTTTGCAAGGAGATGCCACATCATCAGAGGGCATATATGGCATACCAAGTCGAGTAATACTTTCCAGGCAATTGCAGTAGCATCCAACAGTGATTGAAGATTACCAGTCACACATGAGCTGCAATTCCATTATAAATCTGTTCAAAACTTTGTCAGTACTGCACCAATGTCAAAAAACAAGTTTTCTTCTTTGTGTTTGTGTCAGTATCAACATCCGGTTGGTGATCATGTGACAAACAACAAACCACATTTCTGTACCTCACGTTGCTCCTTTACTTTATTTTTTGGGGAGAA
>NW_015117615.1:0-2945 GCF_001443285.1 Poecilia latipinna
ATATATATATATATATATATATATATATATATATATATATAAACTCATCTTTGGCATGGCTGCCATTAACTTTGGACGTATTTCTTTTAATCATGCATTTCTCCAGGTTGTAGTGAACATAGTAATAGGTGCACAAGAGTGAATGCAAGATATTGCGGATAATTCTAATCCACGTCGAGGCTAAATAATCAGGCTCAAATGAATAAATGTAACCCCATTAATTAGGTGAAACGTCTTTCAGCAGCGTACACCTTGACCGCATGTTTTTGACTCCAATAACAACCTTGTCGTAATTTGACTTTCTTCTTACCAGGATCACCTGAATTCATTTGAATCTGTCGGTTTCCTGGCACTAGCCCTGCTCTTATGCATACTTGATTTTTCTTTTTTTTTTCATTCAGGTTCAGGTCATGGCATTTGGAGACCATTCCAGATGCTTAAAGGGTTAGTAAGCATTTTCCTTGAAGAGAGGTTCTGTGCTGATAGTGCTGCACAGAATTAGTAGTGGTCCCATTACCTATAACTGAACGATCTCATATCATCGTGGGCTTATGGAAAAGTGTGTACATCCTGAGTAGTGAAAAACTATGCAGAGGTAGGCTGCATCAGTCCAATTTGGTGCATCAGCTAATTGTGAAATGATCTCATTTGGATCATTTCCAAACAAGATGAGAAAAGCACAAGAACATATAATTGCCCATGATTTACATAACTCACACAAGATCCAACTGTTTACTGTTGAAAGAGCTAAAGCAGCCCAGAAGTGAATTGTTTAGGCTACGTTGTTGTGCTCACTTTTACCTTAATATACCAGACAAAATTTAATATATGATTTTTATCTTGCCTTTCCAACTGTAATAGGACAGACAGACAAAAAAATACACAATATTACTGGGGGGAAAAACAAACAAACTGCCAGATACTAAAAGGTTGTCGTAGACAAAGCAAAGGCATTCTCAGACTTCCTCTCCTGTATGTGATTTTGGCCATAAGGGAGTTAAAACACCACAATCTTCTTCTTTGATAAAATCCTGACTCTGTTTATGAACCTTAGCTGAAAAACAACCCCTGTGCTGTTTTCTAGATGGTCTGAGAGGAGGGAAGAAACTAAAAGCTGCTCATCCTTGCTATATTCCCTGACCATAAACAATAAATTCAAGGTCTAAAAAATAACCCAAAAAACAAACTCGATTTAATCTGTTAGATTTGATGGTTGAGGCTTGACCACTTGGCTAATATTTTTATGTATAAAAGTTAGGACAAATATATGCATGTACTGTCGTATAGCAGGCTGTGAGCATCCATTGTTAGGAAATATTCATGTCCAGCTTTAATTTTGGAAATCATAACAAAAACTGACTTACTTGCTTTTGCTCCTGGCTGTTGTTGGAGCATGATTAGATAGAATCTGAAGGAATGATGGAGCCCGCAGGCGAGGCAGGCAGAAAGGAGGGGGGGGGGAAGTAAGAAGATCTGGTGAGAAACAGTAATCGGGGATATAATATGAGGTATTATCACATGCACTGTGCCATAAGCGTTTTAAAACTGTTTAACACAAAATTTGCCCCCTGGCTAAGGGCTTTGCGAAGGATATTTGTGCTGTCTCCCTCAGCGTTTGCTATTTGTACAAATATAAAAATCCCTTTGGTTTAAATTGGTACAACTGAGGCAACACAGCATAAGTGTGTTGTTACTCTGGCTCTGCAACTTGTTTACAATATTCAATTTTAAGACACAAACTTATTACCATTTGCTCGACACAGAGGAACAGTTGTTCTCACCAACAGCTGAAAGGAAAATGAGGAGTCTGGATCATCCTGTGAAAACAGAAGAGATACCTTTTGTGGCACACAAACAGAACAAATTCATGTTTTTTCTTCCTTTTCTTTTTTTATTTTTTCTTATGCAAGCATCAAAGACTGAAGCAGGCATGCGAGCTAGTCGACGAGAGCAGCGAACAGCTCAGACTGCACACTGAGAACAGCATTGTTATTCATTACACCGCACTACTTCGACATTTTCTGAAACGTACATGGGTAATTCAGCAACTGCAAGATCAGAACAATGAAATAAATTGGCCAAGAATAATATTAGGGCTGTCAATACAGATATTGGTAAAGCAAATCTGTATCTGAAGAAAAAGCAGCACAGCATTAGAGAGAAGCTAAATAACCACGCAGCTCGTCTTTCCAAAAAGATCATGCTGTTGAGGTTGAAACATTTTTTTATTTTTTTTTTATCTGTAGCCCCTAGGAAATCATTTCCAAACTGCAGAACATTTTCTTAACTGATGGAGAAAAAAAAAAACCCAGTAAGAATAATTTATTTTAAAATGAACAAGTGCATCCACTGTGAGCGCCTTGCAGAAGGAAGCTTTAAGTACGCCTTTAAAAGCAGTGGTCTAAATTTTTGTGGCTGTATTTTGGTTTTTATTTAATGCGTTTAATTTTTGAAACCAATTCTGTGTCTCGCATAAACGCATTTTTGAATATTGCAGTTTGAAAGTGGTCTCTAATAAGAAAAGAATGTACAGTACACTGAAAAAATTAACATAATTTGCACAATGACATATTAAAGATAACACAAAGTAACAGATTTTTATTCCTGCAATTTATTATTTTATTTTATTGCTATTAATTTTAATCTTTGTTTCATCTAATATATATGGATTATGGCAAACTGAAGAGAAGACTTTATTATAGGGATTCCTGTCATTTACAGATTTGGCACGTGCCCAACTAAAAGTTGTCTTGTGGACAAATAAAGGCATTCCCAACTCATAATTTAACCTGGGGAGACTCAGAAGCTGTTAGAAAGTTTATTTGACATGTAATATTCTCTGACCCTGGCAGAAGACGTGGCGTCTGAGAGGATGAGCCGCTGTGGATGAGGATTAGAGACGTTTTCCCCTCCGGGGCCCGGACACTGATGGTGGAGAGGATGGC
>NW_015117615.1:6252-15820 GCF_001443285.1 Poecilia latipinna
GGCCAAGAACTGACGGGATCCTGAAGAAGTCGGGAGCTGAAAGTGGAGAACGGGTGGCGGTGTGTTGAAGCTCAGCCGAGGAGCAGGTGCAGAGAGGAGGCTGGGCTTTATTAAGGGAGCGATGCCTTATGATTGGAGGAGCTAAAGAAAAGACGGGTGCCGATAGGCTGGGACGGAGGCATATGATGTGATTGGCTGAGCAGGTGAGATTATGCTAGGCTTTATAACTCACTCCAAAACATGGATACTGCTATGATTAGTGGCATTTTTTTTTTTTTGACAAATATTTTTCACATATTTAATCAATTTGTGTTGTATTTTTGTGGTAGTGATAGTAACAAAGAAAAAGACGATAAAAAAGTTACAGATTTTTTTTTTTTTTTTTTTAGGCAGCTGTATGACTGTGACTGCGTGGCACAGAAATAAAGCGACACAACTCTAAATATCATTCTTGAAGAACATCCCTAGGTTACTTGCTTTAAAAAGGATGACATATCACTGAAATGCACACAGTAACTGTGTTTAATGATATTTTCAAATTTATTGATGCACTCATGGAAATAATAATGGGGGTTGGGGGAAGTGAAAATAAAATTTCTGATCATACTGTCAGTTTTTTTTTTTTTTTTCCCGCAATCGACAATTACAATAAAAATATGACAGTGATAAATCAAAATCAAAACAAAACAATAAATGCCCACCCCTACTGCAGAGATGCACAGGTAAAACCTTTTTAGCACACTAACTCAATAAAAGATTCAATATTTGGTTTGTTTTATTAAGGCGACATAAAAGAAATTGAGAAATTAATTCATGGCTTCTGACATTTACACTGTATATCCTCCTCTAACAAAAGCATATAGTGTAGAACACAGACATAAGATTAAGTTATGCTATTACAAACACCGTACACTGAATTATTCTAATATCCTAAGATAAATGTTTCACAACAAAACAGCTTATCTAAAATGTGAACATCCTAAAAGAATGCAGCAGATATAGAAAACAGATGGAGAGGACAAAAGTGGGGGAATTTAGACTTAATGCTATCTGCTATGTAACTGCCTGTACTTATGCTTTTGTGACAAAACACTTTCACACATACCCACACTCTCCTACATGCTCTATCTTACTCACCATACTCCTGCTCTACTTCTATTCTAATTTAGTCCTCTTTTTATAAAACACCATTCCATGCCTTAATCCTCTATACCAAAAGCACACAAGCATAATTCATCCTGTGTTGTTGTTTTTTTGTTGTTTTTTTTGTGCATAAGCACAACTTCACTTTGATGTAAAAATATTTCAGTGTGCCCTCAATGGAAAAAAATAAATAAATAAAAATCTGCACAGCACTTTGTATTATCCCAGATCAAACCTCTGTCTGTCATATGCAGCATGAGACGTGGGTGTGGTCAGATATTAATGACATTTAGCATGTAGAGCATTTGCAAACCCATGGTTTTCTGTTGGAACAACTCATCTCGCTGCACCTTTATCTACATACTCATAAAGCAGTTACACGGGGTTTCTACATTAAAAATTCTGTCCTAGACTCAAATTTCCAATATTCTGAGTCCTTTATGCCCATTTTAAAATTTAAAATGCATTCATTTACTGTCATTATTTTGCACAGGATTGGAAAACCCAACAGACAGGCACCAAAAGAGGACCAGGATTAAAATAAGCAAAGACAGGGCAAATAAAGAAGTGAATTAGCTATGAATGGAAGACAGAAAAAACAAAAGGGAACAATGGAAGGACATGACAGAAGGACTTTTAATGTGTATTATTGTATATTTAAAAAAAAATCAACTATAAGCATTAAGAAAAATGAGAATAACATCATACCCATACAGAATGCTTCCACTTCTAAGATCTCTAATATGTTGGTGTCTGTCCATATTGAAAAAAATGTTCAATAATGCTTGATTTTGCAGTACATTTACATCATTAACGCTCAGCCATAAAAATCCCATTTTCAACTCTGGTCATTTGTTTGAAGGAGTACATAACATAATACTAATACAGTATCCGCACCTGGCTTAGAATTGGTTAAAATTTCCGGTGCTTTTTGAAATTCTTGCCACAGAGAGCTCGCAGCACAATGTTACGCTCCCACCCCCTGTCTGTCAAAGGATTCAAAACCGTCGAATAAAAGCTGAAAACAAGAACAGAATGAAGCAGATTGCCGGGTCAGTAATAGAAAGTCTTTTATGTAGTTCTTGGCGTATCGCACATATAATGCCTACATTGTTACACTTTGCATTATACGCTTGATGATTCGCAGAACTGCGTCACGTTTTCACTTTCCAATTGTCTGCTGCAGTTCAAAAGAACCATCTCATCAGACTCATTAAAAACCTAGTAACTGAACACCAATTAAATGCTATTCAGTCTAGTTACACAGAATGGATCATGATATACTTCAGCAAGCACAAGTTTAAATTGTGCAAATATTGCAATGCTTGCCTCTTTTTTTTTTCTTCTTCTTCTTCTTCTTCTGTATTGAAGACATTTTCTCTCTAAGGACGTGTATGGGTGCATTCATGTACTCTTAATCTCTGCCTAAGATTGGAAGCCGCTTTGCACAGTTTTTAGGGTGTATCTTTGAGAAGTACACGCTTCATAAATGAGCCCGCAGAGATCCACGTCTATGATCTGTGATGTCACATTGATGTACAGCCCGAAGCTGTTCTTCTGTTTCAATGGATGTGAAACCAATGTTCTAGCCTTTATTTATCCAGGGAATCTTAGATAAGCTCACATGCTCCGCTGATATTCAGTAGCTGTACATGGATTCCACAGCCGTTTATTGCATCACGGTTCTATCGATCGACCTCAGCCTGTCGCCTTGGTGTTTATTTTTGATGGCTAAATTTGTTATTCAAATGCTAACAAAAAATGACTGACGCAGTTGTCAAAACATCAGAGCTGGATATCTCTGTCATATCGATTAAAAGCTCTGAATGCTGGGCTCGAGTAGCTAAATTACCATCGCTAATATTGGCAGTTAGTGTGGTAGAAGGTATAAGCAGGTCTATCACAATAAACAGTAGGGGGGAAAAAAATAGGGATGACTTTATTAATGATTACCATATTAAACTACCCAGTGTTTACTGTAGCTGTTACATTCCTATTAAAACCTTACATCAAGTCTGGGCAGTTATTTTTCCCAAAAGGCCACATGAGCACCTCTGGGGTTGGCTTTTGACGGATCACATGGTTTCCAATATATACATGAAATTAAACCCATAAGTAAGAAATGTATCATCTTTTGGCAACTCTGCAACTAAGCAATAGAATCTAACTCGCCACACTGATAAGCGAAATTTCAGATTCAAAACATGGCCAATTTGTTCCATTCACTATGTTCGCCACCTGGGTTCCTAAAACAAACAAAATACTCTGTCAAGGATTGGCATAAAAATTTAATTAAAGTCCTCATTACAAATGGCAAATATTGATGAATTCTGTGCTTTTAAAAACTGGCAGGCAAACCTATTTTTCCTGTCCCCTATATGGAATTAAAAAAGGAAAAAATAACTGCAACTACTGGAAACACACACACACACGCACACACACACACACACACACATACACAAAACCCAGCAGCACAAATCAAATTAGAAAGGCGGTGTTCCCAAAAAGTGCATTTTAAATAGGAGTCGTTGACCTCAGAAAATCCAGAGGGAACACGGAGTCCTTTGAGTTCAAAAGGCATTTGCTGTAAAAAGAGTTAACAAAAACATCACTGAAAATTAAGTCACCCCAAAATACACAAACTTCAGCGAATGTTATTCCATTTGAATAAACGCTGCTAAGGTTATGCAAAAATAAAATTCTAAAAACCCACAAAATGTTCAGGGACATGTATCTTTTGCAAAAGCAATTCCCAAGGTCTCATAAATCACTGTATGTTTAGTCTAATTTAAATTCACGCTGAGAGCAATGGCCATGTTTTCATAAACTAAGTATGCCACTTTAAATTTTGTTGCAAATAATAAAAATAAATTGCTAGCAGCACAGATTTCAACTGCCTTTCAAAAAAAAAAAAAAATCTCTCTTGCATTTCTGAATGTTAATTTGGTTAGCATTATTATGACTGTTAAAAAAAAGAAGCTAATATTGAATATGTTCACCAGTCTCATTTGGGTCACTTTTGATGTTTACAAACCCAATGAAGGAAAAGCGTGTGGAAGTTACAGAGGCAAGTTTATTGCAAGTTACAGAGGCAAGTGTATTTGTTGCTCAAAACATATTTTGTCCCTTTCCACATTTCCTGCTGCCTACATATTAAACAATCAATCACGTTTATTTGTGGACCACATTTTATGCATCGCAGATTTGTGGTGCATAGAAGCTGAATGCTGCATCTCTTTCTTTGGTTCTGGGGATGCAGAGCAGACCAGAACCAGAAGACCAAAGTGCTCTGGAAGGTTGATACGACTTCTTTAATGTATTGTGGTGCTGAGCCATTCGGTGATTTATTTAATAAAATAAAATAAAATCACATTAAAATATTTCTTCCTAGATACAGAGAACTGGGGTGGTCTACTCTACCTTTCCGGTTTTACGAAGATTACTATTATTGTTAATACTGAGCATGGATTTTGTAACAGCAGTAGTAATACTATATCTGGCAGATCTGGTAGTAGATTAGCTTTTCATACTGCTTTTTTAGGTTTCATAACCCCCTACTGACAATTATTCCTCATATAGACATATTTTAAGTTTTATCCTCAAACAAATGATAACTTAATTGGGGATTGAACAGTTGGAAATAGCAAGACTGTTATTTATACGCATTTAGTATTGAAATTAGTCAAGCTAACCATATCCAGCCACCAACTACCACTGGAAGATGGTGGCTAAATGTATCTAATGTTGGTGTAAAATGTGCATCTCTCAGAACTGGTGGAAAACATGACCACCTTGGCTGCATTAGGACCAGAGGCAGTTTGAGCAGCCAGTTTGTTTTAGGTTTTAACCTAATGATCCCCGTCTGAGTCTTTTCTAACTAGTCTGGACAGAGAGGGAGTTAGCTGCTGTGCTGATTACCCCGAGTCTGTAGGGCTGGGCTTTGTAGCAGTTTCCATTTCTCATTTTTTTTAGAGAAAGAATTATCCCAGATAACATAAATTCTCTTTCCTTCCTTACTGAAAAACGAAAGGCTGAAACAAAGACACACTGGGGTATAAAATTTTTAAGTACTGACCATAAGATTTGGGGCTTATAATTACAGCTCACACTTAACTTTAGCAGATAAAATCACATGCTGACACCTTCATAAGGAAATATTGCGGTGTCCTAAAATTGCCACATCTCATGTCTCAAGATCTCGTTACACCCTTAGTCACCAGCCGGTAACTTCTGTTCAGTACTTTCCTTTTGAACAAATGAGTGAGCCTACCCTTAAACAACTGTTCTGGTTATGTCACCGTTTCCTTTTTTGTCCTTTTCCCAATGAATTATACATCAGTGTGGCATCACAGATTGGGACTAAAACAATCATTTTTGGCTTCACAAGAAGGGACAGCGAAGAGCACTCACTAATGCTGAAGAAAACAAAAAAAAGAACAAAAGAATCTGCTGCTTGGAGTTTGTGTCTGCCTGTGGATTATCCAAATTCAAATTACTGATGTGCTGTTAGATTGAGGATAGCAGAAAGCTAGCTGCCTGTGTTGGAAGCTTTTGTTTCTGCAAAAAGCTAAAACAAAAATATGCAGCAAAAAGAAAGGAGAAATATGCAAGTTAAATGTCGAAGAATGATTCCTCCCCTCATCTAAACCGAAAGGTTAAAGGCTTTTCATCCATGAGTAAAAATGCTCTCCCCATGCATTTATTTATACTCTGGCTGTTATGGCTTTTTCAAGTGTCCCTACAGGGTTGTCTGCACTTCCAGCACCTCTCGACTCTGACGCACTTCCCCTGGTGGGGCTTGACTGCACCGCTGAGCATGTAAAGCCCGTCTCAGAGCACTCTTCCCTCTGCCTGGGGAACGACACCCTCAGAAAACACCTACATGAAAATGCAATTAAAAGCTTCTTTCTCTGAGCAGTACAGCCTGTTTTAAGGGACAGTGGCAGGAAATGTAGTGTGAAGGCAACATGGTCCGGGGGTGGACGGAGAAAAGAGGGTCTACGGTTGGGGGTTGGGGGGGGGCAGACGTGGGCCATCTGCATTTTCCATCCAAAGTACTCAGCTCACATCTGTCATTTCAGCACTCAGGCCTAATTTAAATATTTTTATCTTCCGAAATTCGTTCACGTGGACATACGCCTTCTCTTTTTAGGGCGAGGCAATACGCCGGTACATTCACTGATTCGACATAAGGGGTCTTTTTTTTTTTTTTTTTCCCATCAGAATCATTTCAAAAGCAGCCATTGATTTCACACGGATAGTGTTCAGTGAGGTTCACATCTTGGTTTTATATTTTCTTTACATTTCAATGTATAGCTAATTTAAGCTTGCGTTTGTTTTTTTTTCGTTTTTTAATTTATTTTAATGAGCAGATTCTACCTGCAGAAAGTGGAAAACGCCTAGGGAAAGCAGACTGTGTGAGCCAAATATTTAATTATAATATTTCTGTTAAGGATTAGTCTGTAAAGATCTCTTGGAAGGACATTTCATCCATGTGCAGAGCAGCCTGAGCTCTAGATATTAAGTATCTAATCTTCTCCCAGAGAGCGTGACTATAATAAAGCAGGCACTGACAGCACACATACAGTAAATTAATCTTTATTTTTAAGGAGCCGAGCAATCAAATTACCTCGCAGTTATTGTTCTGTAAACGTTGCAAGTAAAGCTAACATGTTGTTCTCTTTCATTTTACGGCTGTGTGTTGTATTAAAATCCCCAGATTTGTCACAGACCGGCGTAGGGAACGTAGCAAAGGAGGAAGCGCAGGCAAAGGTTATATAAAAACTAAAGCAAACGTAATTTACGAATGGGATGTGCTAATCAGCAACATCAAACAGTGGCAGGAGGCAATAAAAGAGCACAAGAGTGAGCTCATGTGCTGGGATTTATAGCCAGCAGGGCTCAGGTGCTCTTTGTTGCGTATGAAAAGAATGCAGAGAGCCTTTAATCTCTGACAAAATACAGCAGATGATGTGTTGGTAAAGAGTGGTTCACAAGAAAGAGATGAGAGGAGATTTTCATAAAGAATTGCTATTAGTCTTTCTTTTTTTGTTGTTGTTTTGTAGTTTTCAAAAATTCTGTGAAACCAAAGCTTTTTTTTTTTAAGAATCTGCAATCAGTTTAGAATAAATCATTCATTTATTCTTTTGTAATTCATCCTAACTAAAGATTTCTGCAGCTGTGTGGGGCATAGATTTAATTCTTTTAACCTCAACTGTTGCTGTTGACTGTTGGTCAGCTTGTTTGCAAAAGACTGATTACTTTTCCCATGGATACGAGAAATAACAATCTGGCTCCTGAGAAGTATTTGTCATAAAAAAAAAAAAAACAGTGCCGTAATTGTAAAACTAGACAAGCAGCAACCATCGTTCTTTTTAAGTTTACAACTACAGCTGGTAAGCTAACAGATGCATCTGTTACGCAGGTGACTGCAAGACTTTCAAAGCAGATTGCCTGAATATAAGGCCCCGAACACGCTGAGATGTTTCAGGTGCACCCACTAAAGTTTTTCCACACTGATTCGGCATCCTGGGATCATTCAGCACCATTTTTGAATCGGGGTTAAAAAGTGGACACTTTTCAAAATGTCGTTTTCATGTTTCCTTGTGGCCACGCCAGCTAATTTTGTGCAAATACAGTGGTAATATAAAAGCAGAATATTTTCTCCTGTATCTATTCCATAAGAATTTCACACCAATAGGTTCTGGCCTATTTATCCCTTGCACACGAAATGCATAAATACACAAAAACAAATTATGTAATTTTTTTTTTTTTTTTTTTACAATGTTTTTTTTTTTTAGATTTCTTTGGTGGTGAAAGACTTTTGGATCACCACCCACCAACAATGTTGTACCAGCATTTTAACAAGGTTTCTGTGGCTGGTTAAGGATGTAGTAACAGCTGGGTCATTTATTAGGTGTTATCTGCATCGTTGAACTAAAGAGCCCGCATTCACATGTGACCATCTGTGTTTTCATGAAATCAGGTTCTGTTTATTGAATAGAGAAAAGGAAAACCGCCCGCCAGCAGAGACAGAAGGAATTTTACAAATAACCATTAGATTTGCTTTTGAACTGCAGTGGAACTTAGCATGTACTCACTGCATGCATCACCAGCTGCCACATTCATTATATTGTATTTTATATTTTTATTCCTCTGGATTCCCAATACTACTCTTTTTATTATTATTATTATTATTATTATTATTATTATTATTATTATAATAATAATCTTGTATACACTCCTTTAAGTGTATACAAGACCCATCTAATGTTTGAGCCTCACCGTATATTGTGCAAAAGTTTATTAGTTTTCTGCTCTTTTTTTTTTTTTTACACCCGCTGCATGATATTACAGATAGCATACACAATTTGATGTTATCATATTTGCATCGTGCAAGTGGAATAGCCACTTTGTGCTCACAGCATTATGTTATAGAATAAAACTAATCAGCTTATGCACAGTGAGCATAGAATATGGGGGTGATGAATAGCGAGACGGTATAGGGTTTTGATAAGACCTTGTTTTACCGTCTGCAGTATTTCCTCTCCTCCTCTCCTGTAAGTGGACACCCATGGCGCAGTACATGTTTGCATAAATATCGTCTCCTTTATTGCTTTTGCGGCCGAGTGAAAATTTGATTCCTTTATGTTTGGCAAAAGCTCTTGTTGCAAGTATTCTGCTGTGTAATATGCTTCAAAACCCAAGTTCAAATATCCTCAACTAAAAATTACCATGGGCCTCTCTAATTGCTTAACATGGTAATTGGATTGAGGAAAAAGCCCCCCGAGTTTCATTTAGGAATCTCACATCCTGAATTCAAACACAAGACGAGAGAAAAGAAGGCTTTCCACTTGCCGAAAGACATCTGGATGGCCTTGCCCTGAAAGCATATTCATAATTAAAGCGCCAAGTCTAGTGGAAGGTGGCTTTTTTTTTTTTTTTTTTTTTTTTAAAGGGCTTTTTGCACCACCCAAACTAAATATGAAAAGAAGGTGTAAATTTAGCATGCAGGAATATGACATTTAAATTAGACCATGCGGCTTGCCTCATTAAAATTAAAAGACGGCGTCGAGATGTAATTTGTCTGTGCGTAGCCTTGTCACTAAATGTAGGAGACTAAAAGCCCGTAGTACATGATCATAATCTCAATTTTTGTAATGAAGTTTTATCAAATATGACCATCTATCTCACAGAACGGCGTGCAGGGTATTTTGGTTTACGGGAATTAGGAGCATTAGCTTGGGCAGTGCTTTGTAAAGAAAAAACCCAAACAAGAAAAACAACTTCAGAACCTTGCAAAAGGTTCCCAGAATTATTAGTAGGCCACTGTTTTGGAGCGAGTACGTAGGTGGGAAACCCTCACTGATGTAATAATTTGTTCCACATCATACCTCTTGATGGCAGTAATGTACTAGTTAGTTTT
>NW_015117616.1:0-3501 GCF_001443285.1 Poecilia latipinna
AAAAAAAAGAGGGTAAACATCTTTCATCTGTGTATTTTATATTGTGCATCATGTTTGCATGCTAGGTTATCAAGTATTGATCAGATATCCATTCCCCTCTGATTTTCTGTTCACTGTTCAGCAGATGTTCAACAACCGGACAGGAAGTCCAAAATGTCTCCAGCGGTTCTGGTGGTTCTCATCAGTCTCGTCGTTCTCTTGGCAGCTGCTGCTAGCGGCCTGGGTCTGAAAAAATTTTACCTGTGAAAATATGAAGAGAAGTCAAATAAACAAACTCTTAATATTAAATTTATATTTAAATGTGATTAAAACAAATTTTTTTAGCAAAAAAACATTTTATGTCTTGTCTTTTATTTGTTTTTATCTGCTGGTTTTGAATATTCTTCATAGTCATTATTCACATAACCAGTTGAAAAATTCAGCAGCTATTAAACCAGAAACTGAAATCACAGTAGCTTCTGGAGTAAAATGTCATTAAATAAATGCTACTTTTTACAAAGTAAGTTTGTAAATAATGAGAAATGTTATTTTGCATTTAAGTGATCATAATTATTTTTCTTTAACCAGTTGCACTTTATATAACGAACAACAAAGCTCTCCAAAGCCTGAATGAGGAGATCGACATGTTGAAGAAAAACATCTCACGTGAGACTCAGAGTTTCATTTAGAGCTGTCAGATCTGGGATTTTAATTATTTTAACACTGTTGGAAATATTTAAATATTCATCAGGACTTCATTTTCTTTAATTCAGCAGAAAACATTCAGTTCAGTTTATTTATGTAGCGCCAATTCACCACAAATGTGAGGCATTTTGCAAAAAATATTTTAAATGATTTCCAATTAATTAACCAATCTAGTTAAAATTAGTTTTAACTAGATTGGTAACTAGTGGCTGCTGGTAACTGGCTCAGAACCAGCAGCCGTCTGCCACAACCACCGTTTGAGAAGTCGGAGCACAGACACAAAAAAGAAACAGAAAAACTGATGTAAAAAACTTTTTGTGTTAATGAAAAGTAAAGGTTAATAGAAGACTTTGAACCTAGATATTTAATGTTGGATAAAATCAACCTGTGATCATTGTCAAATATTAACTGGCTTTACTGTCAAAAACATTGAGACTGAAAATAAAGAGGAAGTGATGAAGAGGAAGAGCCAAATTAATCTTCTACCCAAGTTAAGAGATAAGCATCAGTGAGAGAATTTTGTTTGTTTTCTGTTGAGCCCTGCAATAAAGGAGTCTGTCATACTTCAGTTCCAACATTTATTTTGACATTTATTTTTAAACAGAAAGCATCAACCAGCCTACATCTCCACCACCAGCAACGTGTCCATCTTGTCCCGCCACGCCTTCTAGTCCTACTTCTGGAACCACAGAACCGCTGCTACCAACATGTCCTCCTTCAACATGTCCAGAACCTCCAACATGTCCTCCTTCAACATGTCCAGAACCTCCAACATATCCACCAACTAATACAACAAGAAGTAAGTCCAGGATTTGATCTTTGTTTCATTTCTGTCCTCTAATGATGTTAAAGAGACACTGATGGACTGACAGAGACAGGAAGTTAGATTGTAGCTGCAGGACAGAAGACGCCTCCTGCTGTCTCCAAACCACACAAACATCTACAGAGATTTTTTCTTCCTGGTTTACTGAAGGCTTTGTTCTGATCTGTTTGAAGATGAAACATTTCTGGAGTGTGAACCAGGCTGGGAGAAACATGGAGGAAACTGTTATTATTTCAACACCACTAAATCCTCCTGGAATGACAGCAGACGTTCCTGCGCTGATCTGGGATCAGACCTGGTGAAGATCGACAGCAGAGAGGAGCAGGTATGAAACTCTGCTGCAGGTTCAGCTTCTCTCTCATTTCATCATGATTCTTCATCTCAGCTCAGAAAAGTTTCACTTGTATCTTCATCAACNGTTAGAGAGACATTGATGGACTGACAGAGACAGGAAGTTAGATTGTAGCTGCAGGACAGAAGACGCCTCCTGCTGTCTCCAAACCACACAAACATCTACAGAGATTTATTCCTCCTGGTTCACTGAAGGCTTTGTCTTTGAAGATCTGACATGTGAAGCAGGATGGGAGCAACATGGAGGAAACTGTTATTATTTCTCCACCAACAAATCCTCCTGGACTGACAGCAGATGTTCCTGCGCTGATCTGGGATCAGACCTGGTGAAGATCGACAGCAGAGAGGAGCAGGTATGAAACTCTGCTGCAGGTTCAGCTTCTCTCTGGTTTCATCTCAGCTCAGAGAAATCTAACAGTCATTTTCATCAACTTCTCCTGTTCAGATGTTCCTGGACAGCAGACTGAGAGGCTTGATGGAGGACAGTGAGGACATGTTCTGGATCGGACTGACCGACTCAGTGGAAGAAGGCAGATGGTTCTGGGTGGACGGATCAGCTCTGAATCAAAGGTGTGACTGATGTGGAAAGATAGTGGATATTTCACAATTAACACCGTGTTTATTATCACACATGTTCCTGATCTTCATCTTTTAGTTTAAATTTTTGGGTTGACACACCTGATGACTGGAAAGGTCCTGATCAACAACATCCAGAGGGAGAAGACTGTGCAACAATGGGGAGAAAAGAAGTACCTCCAGACCTCAATTGTTGGGCTGATATTTTCTGTTTTAGTTCTCAAAGAAGTATCTGTGAGAAAACTCCAGAAACTGGACAAATGTTTTGTGTGTGAGGTTCAATCCAGGCTACAAAACAACCAGAGTGAAATATGTAGAAGTTGCAGAGTTATGTTACATAATGTCAGGTTCATTTGCAGCTAATTACTAGATTAACTCAAAGATAAATACATTTCTCCTTTTAAACTTTTTCTCTCAGTTCTCACCATATTTTCATTGAAGCAAAAGTAAAACAACTTAATATTAAGTCAATACATTGATAGTGAGATTAAAGTATTGCTGGTTTTTTTTTACCTAACTAATGAAAAACAATCTTCAAAATGTTTTTACTGTAAGTATCTCACTAGGATGGTTTGATGTAACATTTTAAAAAGCAACATGTTCTCGATGCAAAGGAAATAATTTTATAGAAATTCCACCATGTTTTTTATTGACCTTCCTGTTTTTATCTGATGCTTTAAATTCATAAAGTATTTTTATTATTTCTTTTTGAGTTTATAATCTGGTAAATTCTGTACAATTTATTAAAAACTCTTCACCATGTAAGAGAATTAAATGTGTTTTTATTTGTTTTGTTTGCTAATAATTATAATTTCAGACGAACTTACTTCCTGTTTCAGCATTTCATCAGGTTTCTGTTTGTCATCAATGATGTCTTCTTCCATTCACTCATTCATAACTACAGAGTGATGGGGCTGGTACCTACCGCCATCTAGTGGAGAGAGACGGGACATCCTGGACAGGACGCCATTCCATCACAGGACGACACAGAGACACAGGACAGACAACCAGACACACACTGATGATTTAAAGACGTCCTTTAAACGTCATGGAGTTAATGTGTTAAC
>NW_015117616.1:7961-11694 GCF_001443285.1 Poecilia latipinna
TATATCCAACATAGATATAAGAGAGCGCTACACTACGATTACAAATCTTTAAATTCAGCTCATCACGGAATGCGATGTGGCTATTCAGCTCTACCCTTCTGATTCAGACGATGACCTTCAACACTCATCTGCTGCCGAATATTCTCCTCTTGGAGGTCCATCCTGGTTGGAGGTTCATCCTTCACCTCCAACCAGGGCCGTGCTGCCTGTGTTGGACTGTTTTGAGCCTTCATCATTAAACTCTTCATCTTCACGTGGGTCTCAGCGTCAATCCTCACCACATCAAACCACCACCTTATGACAATTTGTTCGGAAGTGCAGCTACTGCAGGTTCATGTTCTTACTAATTTTATTACATCATCATGTTTCTTCATCCCAGCACAGAAAGATCTCAGTCATTAGCTGTGTATCCATTATGTGTGCAAAACTTTGTTGATATTCCACAAAAGAATCATAAGTGAATAAAATGCTTCACTCAATAAGACTTTAAACAATTATCCTGCTTCCTGTAGGAGGAACAAGGCACAGCATCCTGTCGTCTTCTTCATCGTTTCCTCCAGTAGTAACATCCGGTTCTTTGGTCATGTGACTCATGATGGAAAAAAGTGTTTTTATTGCAGTTTTGCAAAATACTTTAATTTCCATACACCTGAAAAACCACCTCCTCCTAGCACAGAAGCTTTTTATAAAAAAACTAGAGTTTTCTCTTTAAATTGAGTTTCCATTGAGCAAATTTATTTTTGTGCTTCCAATTTGCCATCATGGTCATTGGAAATGCAGCTTTTTTAATCATCTCCAGATGTTTCTGG
Organism: Poecilia latipinna; assembly: GCF_001443285.1. Lineage (NCBI taxonomy): Eukaryota > Metazoa > Chordata > Actinopteri > Cyprinodontiformes > Poeciliidae > Poecilia > Poecilia latipinna. The sequence goes on from NW_015117616.1 coordinate 8,771, forward strand.
AATCTAAACTGAAGGAGAAAATGAAGAAGCCTCCAGACGCGTTCTGGATCGGACTGACAGACTCACAGGCAGAAGGCCGATGGTTCTGGGTGGACGGGTCACCTCTGGACCCCAGGTCTTGATAAATTTGTTCAGTTCTTTTATCTTTTTTTAAGGCTTAAAATCGCATTTCGTTGCTATAGTTTTGTGGTTTTTTCTTTGCTTTAGTTTAAGTTTCTGGTCTGATGGAGAACCAAACAACTGGGCCGGTCAGAACCCAGCAGGAGAGGACTGTGGGAGGATGGACAAGAAAGGAAACAGTGTAGATCTGAAGAGTTGGGATGATCATTCCTGTCGTGTTCAACTCAAAAGTATCTGTGAGAAACCAGCAGAAATGTGATTGTTTTTACAAAGTCAAACGTTTAAGACGTTTTCTTTCTGTCTGGACTGAATTAAGATGCAAAAAATCAGATTTAAATTTAGACCTTTAATGTACTTTCAGATGATGTGTTATTGCTGACTGGAGATTTATAAATAAACAGAATAGAAAATAAAATCCTGCTGCTATAAATGTTATTAATCCTTTATTCCTTTATTATTATGAACATTATGCTTCAAAATCCAAACAAAACATTTATCATAACTGAACACCAGTAGGGAGGAGTGACTGGTGCAACTGGGTCAGAACAGCTGGTGGAACTGGGAGCTGCAATAACTGGAGTAACCGAGGACATCTAGAGGCCATTACAGGAACTACAGGCTAAACAAACAGGAAAATAAACGCCTAAATCAGGATGTCCAAACTTTTTGTCACATGGTAAAACATTGTGATGGCATAACGAAAATATATCCAAAAATATATTATTTTAAATTTTTCTTGCTCAACAATAAACTAAGGATATAATAATAATAACCAGACAAATTAATAATAATGGGGATGCAATGTAGATCATTGTTTCTCCAAAAGTGAAAAAGTACTTTGCACATTTGTCTTTAAGAGAAAGGCATCCAAACTGTGGGAGTCAGCCATAAAAACCGGATTCTAGTCACTTTTTGTATTTTGACATATTTAGATGTTTAATAAATTAAAAGTAGGTTTTGGTGCGCCTAAGTCTAATTTTGAATTAAAGTCATTAAATAAATGTGTTTCTAATCACCATAAGACAGAGAGAATGCAAAAATGTGGTTTTAAAAAGATGAATACTTTATATTGCATTAAACATATTAAATTATAAGAACATTTAAATTTGTTTGTAATAAATAAAAACAAAAAGTTTCCGTTGGGATAAACAACCTGTGCTTGTGGGCCGAAGTTGTGTAAATTTTTAGTTACAGCCTGGGGGCCACATACGGCCCCCGGACCACACTTTGGGCACCCCTGGCCTAAATCCAAAAATCAGATCAGCATCATGAGTAAATAGCATTTTTTTTAAATAAAATCAAATGTATATTATGAAATGCTGCAGACTGAAGATGTTGCAATATTTTCTATGATCTGATCAATAAGTTGGTGAACAGAAATCATGTTTCCTGTTCAGTTTCTCAGCATCATATCTCTGAATGACAGAGCGGCTTCCTGTTCTTCAGCTGCCCACAGGAACATCGACGGCTGAACGCAAGAATAGTGTGATGAGAAAAAAGTGTTTCCATTGAGGATTTATAAAACACGCTAAAAAAAGGTTTATTGAAAAACAAGAGTTTATTCAAAACTGGCATATTTCTGTTAAGCAAATTTATTTTTGTAATTTCAATTTTATGGTTATTCAATGCTATCGGATTAAGTTTTAATGCATTAATCAAATAGGAAAAAAACAGAATTGAACCAGAAGGGGGCAGCACATCCACATCTGTTTGCTGAGATCTTACTGAAATAAAAGTTTAAATAAAGTGAATAAAATACTTAAAAAATAAAATGTAGCAGTAAACCTACAGTGTTTGAATAATTAAATTAGGATAAGAGATGTTGTACAGTCAGGACGTAGCTTGGACTTAAACCTGCTTCAGCCCAAACAGGAAGTTTCTTCAACATAAAGCTGTGAGACAGGAAGCAGAGAAACACAAAGAGTCCAAGAACTTCATGGTTGTTTTCCTGTTCAGTCTCTGATCTCCAAACAGTCGCAGAGTTTGGTTTAAAGTTGGACGAATTTCTGCATGAAGAGTCTTTAGCAGAACTACAAAACAGGTAGGAATATTTTTACTGACTTTTCATCAAATATTTAACCAGGAGGAGGAAACAGATGAACCATTAAAGGACTTTATAAAGGAAGCATCTGGTGACAGTGGGAATAAAATCTGTAGTAAAAAGCAGAGCGACGGCAGAATAAGAGAGGAGAGATTTTATCACTCGCTGATCGGTGGAGGAAAGTTTCCTCATGGCTCAGAAAACCTGAAGGGGTTTTAATCTGTAGAGTTTATGTTGTTAGTTTTCTGTGAGTTTGTCTCCAGGTTCTGATGTGGTTCTGCTCTAAATGCTCCTCAGGTGAAGCTGCTGCCTCAACATGAAAACCCAGAACAGAACCAGAACCAGAACAGAGAGAGCGGTGCCGGTTCTCCTCAGTTTTCTGATCTCTGCTCTTGTTGTTATTTACCGTCTCTGTGAGTTTCCACTGATTTACTCTGAAAGATTTTTAAACTTTGTCCAAATGAGAAGCACTGCAAAAACACAATATCCATTTATTTGTAGTTTCTAGTCCAAACATCTTTGTACACTTGAAATAAGACAAAACTAACTTATAAGGAGGTTTTCAGAGACAAATAGGAATTTAATTTAAATGAATAAATCCTTAATATTGATATAGAAGTACGGATTGATATAGTAGTACGGATCTTTACTTAAGGACTGAAGCCTCACTGAGAGCCGTTCTTTGTTCTTGTGTACACTGCAGTAGCTAACACATACACACGTTTATTTAATCGCCGAATAAGTAAAAGTTGAATGAACACAG
>NW_015117616.1:15069-15806 GCF_001443285.1 Poecilia latipinna
CTTCTGGACGGATCTTTACTAAGTCCTAAGGACTGAAGCCTCACTGGGAGCCGTTCTTTGTTCTTGTGTACACTGCAGTAGCTAACACATACACACGTTTATTTAATCGCCGAATAAGTAAAAGTTGAATGAACACAGAGCATGCTCTGATTGATTTCGTCTCCTGTCATGGTATCAAACATCGCAGTGGGAGGGAGGGCGAGAACAGTCACGGTGCTCCTTCTGCTTGGTTTCTTGTTGCGCCGTTGGAGGGTGTCATAGTTGAACATTATTTACCGTTAATTGCGATGTTTCAGTTGTGGTGGCAACCGTCCAGACTGTTATTTTTCTAGGGATAGCAGGAGACCTCTGCGGCAGGATGAAATGAGTTTTAATTGATACTGGTTAAATAAATTTCAGCTCTAAGTATTTAACATCTAGGTGTTTTTATGAAAGGTGGATCTTTCAGATCAATCTGAGAACCAATTTTGATACATAATCTTAATTTTATTGTGTCATGTAGCGCAGGGCACTAGTCTTGGTCTCGGGTTCAGTGGTCTTGACTACAACTCTGCCACTGTACTTAAGAACATGCAACCAGTGGCTCCTTGGTTGCATGTTCTCCCTCACCCACCTTCTTTCCATCCCCTTTCTGTTCAATTTCTTTCTAAATAAATGTCACTAATGAAGTTCATGCTACGTTAGGACAGGAGACAAGATGTTTCCATCCCTGAAATTTTTATTCATAGAATCACATA
>NW_015117617.1:0-376 GCF_001443285.1 Poecilia latipinna
CCAACTCAATTTGTTAAGTCAGTCTTACTCAAATCATTTAGTTTACTTCAAAAATGGTAAATAAACTTAAATAGCACTTTTGACCACTGAAAGCACATATTAACACATTTATTTAATGCTCAGATTGGTTGGCAACTTGAGATTAAGTACCCAGGGGACACATTAACATACAGCAGGAGGAAGCTGGAGTCGAACCATCAACCTTCCGATTACAAGGCGACTGCTCTATCCACAGAGCCACAGTCGCTTACTGGGAATGTGTCCCTGTAAGCGTAAGAGTCATGGTGTCAGACGTGGGACAGTGAATTATTTCAAGTAAAGTCAAAGTGAAAAAGGTTATTTAAGGAAAAGATTTGTGTATTTAGATGACACTGTA
>NW_015117617.1:4453-8001 GCF_001443285.1 Poecilia latipinna
GAACTACAGCCAAAAACACTTTTTAGAGTGTTTAACAGTTTCTGTGTTAAACTGGACTAATGTCAACTGGAACAGCTTCATAAAATGATCTGATGATCTCTCTTTCTTTCTTTCTTTCTTTCTTTCTTTCTTTCTTTCTTTCTTTCTTTCTTTCTTTCTTTCTTTCTTTCTTTCTTTCTTTCTTCAGGACATTTGTATAAACATCAAGCCATTAGGGAGCAACGTTTTTGTGAGTCACATTATTAGTCGATCTGACACCTCATACATTTTCAGTATAACTCTTTGGTAATGTGAAACATTTGTATTTCCTGCTCCTTCAGGAACCAGAGATCTCCTCCGTCTCTCCCAGTGTTGTGTCTTTCTATGGCAGAAATCAGGCTGTGCTGTCGGGACGTAACCTCAGAGATGTGACCAGAGTCAGGATTAAAGCTGACCTGGACTGTGACCCAAAGGAGTGAGTCGTTTTATTTTTTACTGCAGTCATGTGGAAACATTATGTCCCGCCAATGAATGTACAATTCCTCTAAAGTATGTGAGCCAAGAGATCTTTGGATTTTACTACTAAACTAAATGTGTATAATATATAGATTTCATACACAGTTGTACGTAGAATATAGCTAACAGACCAAACCTTAGAAATTCTCAATTTAAAACTCAATGCTTTTAAAGCAGATTAGTGTTATTTAGCATATTTAGCAATTCACAATTTTAATGGTTTTATATCCCTTTCATGCATGAATTATGATCCTTTGTGTCAGGATTTTTTTCCAATTTTTTTTTTGGATTTTCTTAAGGCTTGAAAAAAGGTAGGACAAAAATGTAAAAAAAAATATTTTATTTTTTTTCATGTGATCATTTGTAATTTTCTCCAAATATAAAGTTGTTATTGAAAAATAAATCAGTAGTATTGTTCTTTAGGGGTCATCTGATGTCACAATATTTTCTTTTTTACCTGGAAGAGTCGTCTACAGTAGAAGGTGGATCAGGGTTGGTTGGCATACTTTTTGTCTGTCTGCCATATTGGATTTAACAAAAATAATTTATTGCATTTGGAGTTGATGACCAGTAGTTGTTAGTGTATTTTATGATACATTAGTGTCCACTTTAGTGGTCTGTGTGCATTTGTAACATAAAAATCCACAAGAAGCACAAGAAAATGGCTTTTAGACAGCTGTCCACTGTAGTGACCACTATGCTTTCTCTCTTGCTCTCGATGAAGGCGGACACTTTTTTCCTCTGTTCCCTCCCTGCCCATGCCTGCCCTGTTTGCTCTGTTTTTGTCCTGTCTTTTCTATATTTTTGGAACATTTCTTTGCACATCACCCAAATCTACAAATTATGGATCTGGTCAACTGATCTCTCAATGCAGTTGATCAAATTCAGATTCACCCTGGATTTATTCATTATAACAGGACTGGAGCTTGTGGATTCCTAGATTATCGACAAATTAGTGACGGATTTGGCCTAACTAGTGAACACTCGGACTGTTGGACAGAGACGAGGACTCTAAAACTCACAAACGAGTTGGAATTGATCTTGGAGAAGTTGCTAGTTTCGGTTCAGTGGAACGACCAAACTAATTTGGACAATTGGGAACTGAGATGTATCGGAGAGACTTTAGGGAAGATTGAAATTTATAATCTTCCCAACCTAAGACGTTCTGTTTCTGAATTGGCTTTTCCCGTGTGGCCTTGGAAGGGCTGCATATTTCCAATCTCCTTGAAGATATGTAAACATAACGCTCTTTCCCACCTCAACCCCCTCCTGTATTCATGGAGCTGTGGAGCTGAGCGCTCCCAAGGACATCATTCCCCGATAAACAACACCTCTATCGGACTTTGCCAGAAGGGTCAGCAAACTGGTTTCATGGCCCTTTGACATCACCGCCTTCACTCAAGTCTCTGTTTTGCCCTTTGTTTTGTCTGAATGTTGCGATTTGCCCTAATGTGTCCTTTCCTCTTTTTTGTTTTTCTTCTTTCTTTCTTTCCTTTGGTTTGTTATTTTGTTTGTATTTCCTTTTAATTCATGTAAAGCACTTTGAATTGCCTTGTTGCTGAAAATGTGCTATGTAATTAAAATTACCTTACCTATGCATGAAAGCGATATATAGAAAACATACATTTTATTCCAGTCTTATTTGCACATTTTATCTGATATTTATTTTACGGAATTTTCACCTCTTTCTTACTCAGCATCCATTAGATTGAACGTTTTCAAACACAAGTGTTTTCCTATTGGTTCTTGAAACGTTCATTCTTTCATTCTAATGTGCAAAACTTCCCAAATATTATGTATAAATGATTAAAAATACATATTTTCAACATATGTCTGATATTGCTGAGAACCATGATTCTACTTTGTCAGTTTTATGGGTTTTTGTGATGCATTTGTTCTCTCTCTGTGTTCTCAGATCTCCTGTGTTAAGCAACAACGGCTCCAGTCTGACCTTCCACATTCCCAGCACAGAAACTAAAGGCCTGGTCAAAGTCTGTGTTCTCCTTCCAGATGGAAGTTGCCACGGCAAATTCACCATCACCTATCAGTCTTCACCAATCTGCACTGATATTACACCAAGCAGCAGCTGGAGAAGGTATTTCAATGTTTTTGCTAAAAATATTGAGCGTATATGGAACCAGTCTGTGACATTAAGCTCCAGTGTATTTACCTTAGTCAATAAAACAGTGATGTCTGAAGCCAATTAAGTTTTATTCAGAGACATATTCAAAAATGTGGTGTGGTGTTGGTTGTTCATGCTTCAAAATCTAGCAATGAAGCTGAATTAAAATAATTCTGCAAATGGGAGTGAAAAAAATCAGCAGCTAATTGTAATACAACCAGTTATTGGGTTTAAATCATAATTAACTCCTTCCATATAGGCAGGTCGGTTTGAAATTTTTTTTAAAATAAACTAATCATCTGAAAACTGCATTTGGTTTTTATTTAGGTGATATCTGATGACATGTTTGAAAACCTGAACAATTTAAATGTGACAAAAGCAGAAACGGAATAAATGGATAAAGTATTAAATACTTTTTCAAACCACTGAATGTGAATTAAAATCTACAGTTAGAAGAATCACATGTACTGTGCTGTTAAAAAACTGATCTGTGTCCTCCAGTGGGGGCAGGAAGGTCACTATTTCTGGGACTCACCTGAATTTGGTGGAGGGGATCACACACAGCCCCACCCTGCAGGAAGTCATGCCTCTGATGAGCAGCAGCTATCAGGTAACTCTGCAGACAGAAACTCTGTTATCAGCATACAGTGAACTACATGGTGCTACGTTTCTATTTCAACAGACTCTCGTCTATAAAACACCTGCAGCCAAAAACCCTCCGGTGTCCAGCAGCAACGTGTTTCTGAAAGTAGCCAATAAAACATTGGAGTGCTCTAAGGAAATAACTTACTATCCTGACCCAGAGTTTACCAGCTTCACAGCAGTGAAGGAGGGGAAAGATGTCCGCATCACTATTCAGGTACGGCAGGTTCTGTCCACATTTGTTCACTCAGACATGTTGATGTTATTATTGAAGGGGAAACTGGTTTTG
>NW_015117617.1:10644-15805 GCF_001443285.1 Poecilia latipinna
GACCTTAACCAGGGTGTTCATGTTCAAACATGTTCAAACATGAACACCCTGGTTAAGGTCCTCTTAGTTCTGCTAAGAGGAGCGAGTGAAGTTCAGTTATTACGGCTCACATAGAGCCAGGTTGGTTTGTTTGAAAACCTGAAACATTTAAATGTGACAAAAGCAGAAACAGAATAAATGTATAAAGTATTAAATGCTTTTTCAAACCACTGAATGTAAATAATAATCTACAGTTAGAATCACAGGTGGTGTTCTGTCCAAAAACTGGTCAGAATAACAAGTGAGTACAGTGTTTGTCCTCTCTGTGTCCTCCAGTGGGGGCAGGAAGGTCACTATTTCTGGGACTCACCTGAATTTGGTGGAGGGGATCACACACAGCCCCACCCTGCAGGAAGTCATGCCTCTGATGAGCAGCAGCTATCAGGTAACTCTGCAGACAGAAACTCTGTTATCAGCATACAGTGAACTACATGGTGCTACGTTTTTATTTTCAACAGACTCTCGTCTATAAAACACCTGCAGCCAAAAACCCTCCGGTGTCCAGCAGCAACGTGTTTCTGAAAGTAGCCAATAAAACGTTGGAGTGCTCAGAGAAAATAACTTACTATCCTGACCCAGAGTTTACCAGCTTCACAGCAGTGAAGGAAGGGAAAGATGTCCGCATCACTATTCAGGTACGGCAGGTTCTGTCCACATTTGTTCACTCAGACATGTTGATGTTATTATTGAAGGGGAAACTGGTTTTGTTCTTTCAGAAAAAGGCAGACAAGCTGCAGATGACAGAAGCAGAGCTGTTGGTTGTGGGAATTCAGAATGAAGTTGAACATTCCTGCATCATAATACCTGAAGAAATCGGCAACAAGACAGAAACCTTCATCTGTGAGATCAAAAACCTGCAAAGCTCTGACATTGATATGATCAAGGTGAATCCTACAGTTAAAGTGGTATAAGTTTAATTGAAATGATGTTTTTTATTTGCAACTACAACAGCTTTACCAATCAGTCTCTCACATTACTTGCAGTAGACCTTCTCCTGATATGCATTTATAGTTTTAACTTTTCTTCTGATTCCAGCTCAAAAGTCTTTTTAATTAGTTCTGTCTTTCCTTCCAAGATCAATTATGGAGAAACATCGATGAATCTGCCGATTTTGTCTTCATTTCCTAAAGTCCTCCTGATCCTAATACCCTGCGTTATCGCTGGTAAGTATCTGAATGAGGATGGCTGATGTTTTGATCCACCAGCTTATTGTACCAAATAATGTTTGACTTTTTATCTGCATTTTCCATAAGTAAGCTATTATAGTGAATGCCGTGTTAATGTGGTCATTTGTCAATGAGCAGGACATTTCTATTTGCTCTTTTATACAAATCAGCATCAATGATTCCACTCTGAACCTATTTGTCTTTCAGTGCTGGTGTTTATTTGTCTGCGGGAAAAACGAAATTCACGGTTGAGAAAAACCAAATCTGATCACCTGGAACTGGAAGACACTGCTGAATGAAGAGGTTGAAGAGCTTCGTACTTGACAGCTTTATGTGCAATGACATTTCTGTAGTTATGTATCTCGGTGAATTCAAATGACATGATGACTTTCCATGCAGCACCTTAAAGCATTACTATTTCACAGAAAGTTCACAAGAATAACCAAGAAGTACTCCCATTATTTTAAGGTGCCATAAATATACACAAAACATTTCTTCATTATGGATTTAATGAGTCATTGTTTACTTTAAAGATTAGGCAAAAGCAAAACAACGTTTTAAACAACACTTCTAAACCAGAACTATCAGTCTTGTTTAGGCCACATCCTACTAAACAATTAGCCATTCAGTTTCTAAGCGCTAATAGAATGTAATCTGACATACTCCTAAACAAACTGTGGTGGTATAAAATTGTACTGTGTGCTGGTGCATGTTTATTTTTATTATGTTTATTATGTTATGCATTTAGCTGCAAAACAAATTGTCCCTTGGGGGCAATAAAGTTTATCTGATCTGATCTGAGCAAAGCTCTGATGCATGTTAATGTAGAACATTCTGGAAGCTCATGTCAATCCTGAGACTTTATACCCAAAACACACACTCAGTGTCATGCTCACGAACACAGTGTGTGTTCTTGTATAGTTCTTGTATAATTAGATTCAAATTCTTTAGTAAAAAACAAACAAATGAAAAATAAAGTGCTATTTCTTCTGCTCTTCATAAAAGCCTATACCTGAAATTAAGGTGCTTTTTTTTATAACTGAACACTGGCTTTAATGTTACGGTTCTTCCTTGTGAGTGGAGCGTCTTCACTTCAAGTCTAAAAACCAACTTTAACAAATGTCACAGACAGAGAAACTGTTTATCATCAGAGGGCGATAATCACACCCTGAACCAAATACATCAACTATATTACCTAAAACAGTAATGTCAGCAAAATTTACTTTCTTACTGTTATTTTTGTTTTCAACTGCATTTTAAGCACACATATTTAGAAATGTTCTTAACTTCAAATTTGCCATGACAACAGCAGCAGACGGGAGAAGATAAAAATTAAAAGTGCTACTTGCTCTGATGCAGGGAACACAGAATCTAAAATACAGAGAAGACAGAAGAACTAAGATCTATAGAATAATGATCAATAAGAATGTACATTCATATGAAGCTTTTGTTCATCAGATATGAAGTATGTTTTAAAAATAACCTATAAGCAGAGATTAAACATACTAAGTATAGAACTTTTTTTTGGTGGTCTGATGTGACTTTCTAATATTAAATTCCTGGTTTTATTAAATAAGTGGAAAATAATCATATAAAACAGCAGAGCTGGTAGTAACTAGTTACGTTTACTTGAGTAACGTCTTGGAAAAAATTAACTTGTGTGAGTATTTTTACTATGCTGGACCTTTTACTTTTCTTACTTACTTTATTTCACTATTATGAAGCAACGCTACTCTAACTTGAGTCAAAGTAACTTTACTGAATGAAGAACAAGTTTGTTTTAACCAAACGTTCACCACAAACCTAAAGGTTTTGTTAGTTTCATAAGTTTTATATTGAAGGAAATTGATTTTTAAAATTTTTTATTTTACCTCATTTGGTTGTTTTGTAATTATGTTATTTTATATGGTAATATTTACACTTTGATTTTAAATTACCAACATTTCCAAAGAACTAAATCTTGGTCCGTCTGATGATGTAGTTCTTAAATTTTAAATGATTGACGTTTTGATCAGTTACTGAGTAGTGGAGCAGATTTTCATCAAATACGTTTTTACTCTTAGTTGAGTCATTTCTAGGACTGATACTATTTACTTTTATTTCAGTAAAAATATGTTGAAGTAATAATAATATGATTTTATTTATAATGACCTGTATATCATGAGATCTCAAAGGGCTACAAAGACTTAAACAAACAAAAAACAATTACAATTGTAATAAGTTTTTTTAAGTGGACTATAATATGAGTCCACTTATCTGGACTCATAGAAACGGTTTCAGAAGCAGTGAAACCACTTTGTTCATTCTGACTGAAAGCAGGCTGGTTCTTCACTGCACTGATATTGTTCATATGTACAGACCAACTAGTTACTGAGCAAAAATACAGTTTGACATGAGGTTTAATTTACATTAAAAAAAATCTCTCTCTCACCCGTAGCTGAGGAAGTAACTATCGTACTGACCTTAATGAGCTGCCCATCAGGTGTTCCGATGAAGAAAACCGTCCAGCTGTCCTGCTTCACTGCCGACACAGAGCTCATGTGTTTCTTCTTGAATAGAACAGCCTGCGGTTCCAGGGGCCTTGGTTCTGACTGAGAAACAAAAACATGAAACATGAAAGGTTTCCTGAAACAAATATATAAATAATACCCATAAACTAACTGATCCTGCTACAGGCACATTTTAAGTCAGCCATGTTTCTCCATCTCTACAGTGTATCGTATCAAAGAAAATTACAAAAATAAAACTTCGAAACAAAATGTCAACACTTTGTGAAGAATAACATAAAGGGTTAAAGTTTTATTTTAAGTTACATGTACGTTATGTGCAATTGATATTTAGTTGAAAAAAGAAAACAGTTTGTTAATGTACACATGAACCACCAGTAGGCGGGCAGGTGATGACAGATTCTGACTGCGTCTCTAAGGCTGAGCCCACATCACTGAGGAAGCTCATTTCAGCCACTCGATCTGATCATGTCATCAGCAAAAAGCAAAGAGACTCCAAGGTTCACAAACCAAACATCCTTCTTTTTGTGACTGAGCCTTAAAAGTCCTGTTCATAAACAGGGTTGGTGTTGACGGACAGCGCTGGGGGGTTTCTGGTCAAATGTCCCATGGACCTGAAGTCTGATTAGCTGGTAGCATAATTCCACCCAACTTGCATGGAACCTTATTCTGACATTCGATGTGGTGAGCCCACATAGATGTGTTTCATTCTGTGTTCCTATGTATTATTATTTTTTAATATTTGCACTTGATAATCCAAAACTATTTAAGTATGAAAAACAACGATGAACAGAGGAAATCTGCATAGGTGTGAATTTATACACACACAGAAAAAAAACACTCACCGGGTTGTTTGGCTTGTCCACCGATGTATAAAAGTCAGGATCTGTGTATGAATCCCTGCTGAGATCAGCACTGATGTCAAACAGCAGCAGCTCAGTGTTTTCTCCTCCTTTATCCACACTGAACACTCCACTCCACAGGACCTGCTGACCACCTGGGACGACCGAGGAGGCCAGCAGTCTGCTGCCTTCACCTCCAGAGGAACTGAGAGTCGCTCCACGAAGAGACTTCAGAGTGTCACTTTTACTGGTTTCAGCCTGAAGCCAGATGAGACGGACTTTGTTGGTTTCACCTCCTGATGCCACGTTGGAGAACAGATACACTGTTGAGTTGATCTGGAATCCGTCCACAAAATCTACATCAGCTGCAGTTTGGATCCCAGGTTTATCACCTGACTGACCAGACCAGGAAAATATTTCCCCAGGCTGTTTTTGATTGGTGTTTTGAAGGTTGATTGTCTTTAAATCAGTCCCACACCTGTCCTCCTCTGTCTTGTCTCTATGGTTCTTTATCGCTGTCAGAATGTAAGTCTCAGTCTGACCTGAATTCTTCTTCACATCCACCAGAAAGCTGACAGACCCACTGCTGCTCCTCTGAGGTCCCACC
>NW_015117618.1:0-2106 GCF_001443285.1 Poecilia latipinna
TTAAATTTTATATCTTTATTTCCAACAACAGATGAGAACCTGAAGCTGCAGAATGAAGTCAAAACTGAACTGGAGACACAGAAGGATCAGCTGCTCCAAAACCTTCAAGATGTTGAGACTAAGAGGAAGGAAAACAAAGAGGAAGTTCAGATGGTGGAGAAGAAACTAACTGAGAGAAAAAACTCTGATGACAACGATCTGTTATTAAGGGAAAAAGAAAAACTGTTAACGTCTCAGTGGAAATTGGATGAAGAGAAGAAACTTTATGAAAGACAAATACTGAACATAGAGAAGGTGATGGAACCTATAGAGATGCACATGATGAGAACAATGGAGAAAAATAAAGATGTCAAGAAAACAGCAGAGGATGATGAAGGTATCAAGAATTATTTATCTTTAACAAAACATAGTTCTGAAAAAAAAACAAATGCTAAGTCACAAATCAGCAAGATTAACTTGAGCTAAACTAGGATGTAATCAGATGTTCTTGTTATTCTGTAAAATATAAACTGGAGAAGCAGAAACAGGATCTTTTACAGCAGCTTAAGAAGTTCAGAATGAAAAAGAGGAAAACAAAAAGGATATTCAGTCGATGTAGAAAGAAATAACAGGGGAAAGACAAATGATGAAAGGAAGCTACTGAACATTGAAAAGGTTTTGGAACCTATGGAGATTCAGATGGCAAGAGAAATTAACTAAACTAATTAAACTTTTTAAAATGTAATAATAATATGAGCCCCAACCCCATTTTCTTCCTGTTTTCCCATATTTCTTCTAAAAATGTTTTTTTATTTTCCTGAACATTTTAAATGAGTTGAACTGTTAATGACAAAACTGGATTCATTAGACTCTAATACGGAAACTGAGATCGCACACAAAAACGCATTATTTATGCAGTAATGATAATACTATTAATAACACAGGACAAAAGAATAAAATTAATCCCTTATTATGCATCAATATACAGGTTTATTTTTATTTTTTTTGCTTCATAATAACCAGAAGCAGTTTCTCTATAGAACAGGATAATAACTTTATTACATTAATTGTGGATTATTATTTACTCATAATGCATTTTGTAAATCTGCCAACCTTTCAGTTTAACCTAAAAGGAGCAAAGCAGCGATTTGAAATGGGCCTGAATACATGTTGACTTATTCTTGATGTACATGTCTACATGAAAGCTAAAATCACATATTTTGCTATTAAATGTAAAAAAAAAATGCTATAATCATATTAGAACTTTCTAAATTTAAGATCTATAAATTAACAGTGTTCACTTTTTGTCAATACCATAAAACATGTATACATTATTATGTTATTCCTTTTATATAACAGGAACAAAGTTGAGGCAGCCCAGGCACCAAGATGGTGAGCCAAGATATGATGAGCGAGAGCCACTTCTTATCAATAAAACTCTATCAACGGGAAAATACACAATTTCGTGAAAATGATACAACCAATAAATAAGTGATGACGATGTGATATGTGAAAGAGAAATATTTGATGTAAAGTAATAGTTAGTTAAAAAAGAAACAACTGCTGCATATCCTGTGAAATCTGGTCAGGAAAGAAATTCATCACTTGTTTACATGATGAATTATGACAAAATGAGACTCTGTTACCAGTACCAACATTTTGATCTGGGAGGTGAAATTGTTGCTAGATTAACTTTCTAACTTTCTCAAGAAATTACAAATGGGTTGATTGGACTGTTGGCTGTTTTGCACTGAATTTCTATATAATCTCTAGATTGTTTCCCAAAACAGGTGAGAATATAAATCAGCAGAGTGAAACAGAACAACTAGAAAATAAACCGAAGTCGTCATTTAGTGAGCTGAAAGAAGAGAAGCAGGAACTGGAAAACCAAAAAGGCAAACTTAAACAAAACTGAGACTGAATTATTGAATAACTTAAAGTAACATGACCAATAGTTCCATCTGTATTCAGCCCCTTTACTGCAATACCCCAAAATAAAATCCAATATTCAATACCTTCAGATTGGCCATAAATATGCAGGTGAGGCAGAAAGTACTGATAGGGGGCAGTACTGAGCCCCCATTGGACACAAAGGGCAGCAGGTTTCCTTCTTCTATGAATTGAAAA
>NW_015117618.1:6905-8895 GCF_001443285.1 Poecilia latipinna
TATTTCCAACAACAGATGAGAACCAGAAGCTGCTGAACAAAGTCAAAACTGAACTGGAGACCCAGAAGGATCAGCTGGTCCAAAAACTCCAAGATGTTGAGACTAAGAGGAAGGAAAACAAAGAGGAAGTTCAGATGGTGGAGAATAAAATCACTGAGAAAGAAAACTCTGATGACAAGGATCTGTTATTAGAGGAAAAAGAAAATCTGTTACAGTCTCAGTGGAAACTGGATGAGGAGAAGAAACTTTATGAAAGACAGATACTGAACATAGAGAAGGTGATGGAACCTATAGAGATGCAGATGGCAAAAGAAATGATAAGGAATTCTTAAACTTTTAAAAATGTAATAGTAATATGAGCCCCAATCCCATTTTTTTCCTGTTTTCCCATATTTCTTTTTCCTAAAACATGTTTTTATTTTATTTTGCTGAACATTTCAAATTATTGGAACTGACTGTTAATGACAAAACTGGATTAATTAAAAATGAGTATGGAAATTGAGATCACACACAAAAACACATTATTGATTCAATAATGGTAATGCTATTAATAATAACACATGACAAAAGAATAAAATAAATCCCTTTAAACTGAAAAAAGTGTTTCTCATGAGAATTTATTTGCAAATCTTCTCAAAAATTGGTGAGAAGGGAGATTTAGTGAAAATCATTTCATCGTTTGCAAAGTGCTGCAGGTGAAAATGTAAAACTACGACCATAAAACTGCTAAATAAAGGAGATAAAGATTCATTATGGAGGATTACACATCAGTTAGCAGGACCTTATTTAATGAACTTCTGGGTCTGTTGGCCATTTGGCTTCCATGCTAATTTGTTTTTCAGGCTTAAGTGTGTTTTTTTTTTTTGTACTTTTAAAATAATGTAAACTTTTGATCAGAATGTTTATAGGAGATCTGCTTTTGATTTAATCACAGTTTTTTCCTCTATGTGATTGTTACGTTATTTTACTATTTTGTTTTCCTGGAATTAGCCAAGACCAACTTTTATTTTCATTCAGGGTTGTTATGTTGGCATGATCTGTTCCTGAATCTAATAATCTGTATGTACTGTAAAGAGTCAAAATATGGAATAAAACAAATATTAAATGTAATCTTGCATATTTATTTACTGTGTTCACTTAACCAAACCAGGAAATATTGTGGACATATTTATTCCAGAAATGTTGCATTGTTTTTATGTACTATAGAAATAATCATCCCTACATGTTGCATCTGGTTCAATGAATTCAGATAGTGGATGAATAGTTTTGTGACTGAAATCTTTCTATGATTTTCATATTTATTACAATTTTAGAGCATTGATAGGGATTTAAACTGAGCACAATAATATCTTTGTTTCCCTGAAAATTTGGTTTGACCTCATTTGTACTGGAACCTGTAAATGATTAGATATTAAAACATGAAGGCCTTATTTACTATAAAACTACAGGAAGCCAGAAAGAGTTGGAATTAAGATTTTCATTTTGAATTACATATCTACAGTGCATAAAAATGTAAATTTCTGTTTTTGCACATTAACATTTTAGTTTCACTTTTAAACTGACTTATCTAAGTTTACATATTAACTATGTATTGCTCTCTGCGCCATAATAAAACAATAATCAGTCTTTAAATCTCACAAGGTGATTTCCATCAGGATCCAAAGCTCATAAAATAAATAAGATCTGATATTTTGTTTAACTTTTACTCATTTTACAGCCAGTCTGAAGGCAATATAAAAAAAGACAAAACCCTTGACATTTGAGATCATCCAAGGTTTATTAGTCCTGGTTCAGGTTGTCAGGTTGTTTTATGTCTTGAAGTGTCGGTCAAATATTCTGACCAAAGGTTTTCTAGTGAAGAACAAAACTAGCATGTTACTATCAGACAATGAGGAGACAGAAGATTTAGGCAGAAATAAGTTACTAAAATAAATGGAAGTCAATACAAAATTATTATAAGGGTAGAAATGCAAACTGGTGTGTGTGTGTG
>NW_015117618.1:15063-15786 GCF_001443285.1 Poecilia latipinna
GACTCTGGCACCGGTCATACAGGGACCTGACAGCCCGTATCAAAGGGCCCGGTACCTCATACTCCCGGAGAACCCCCAAAAGCTCCCCGAGGGACATGGTCGAATGCCTTCTCCAAGTCCACAAAACACATGTAGACTGGTTGGGCGAACTCCCAGAACCCTCCAGGACCCTGCTGAGGGTGTAGAGTTGGTCCAGTGTTCCACGACCAGGACGAAAACCACACTGCTCTTCCTGAATCCGAGGTTCGACTATCCGACGGACCCTCCTCTCCAAGAACCCTGAATAGACCTTACCAGGGAGGCTTAAGAGTGTGACCCCCCTGTAATTGGAGCACACCCTCCGGTCCCCCTTTTTAAACAGGGGGACCACCACCCCAGTCTGCCAATCCAGGGGGACTGCCCCCGATGTCCATGCAATATTGCAGAGTCGCGCGAGCCAACACAACCCTACAACATCCAGAGCCTTAAGGAACTCCGGGCGGATCTCATCCACCCCAGGGGACCTGCCACCGAGGAGCTTTTTGACCACCTCGGCGACCTCGTCCCCAGAGATTGGAGAGCCCAACCCAAAGTCCCCAGGCTCAGCTTCCTCAACAGAAGGCATGTTGGTGGGATTGAGGAGGTCTTCGAAGTATTCCGCCCACCGGCCCACAACGTCCCGAGTTGAGGTCAGCAGAACATGATTCCCACTATAAACAGTGTTGGTCCTGCACTGTTTCCCCC
>NW_015117619.1:0-1086 GCF_001443285.1 Poecilia latipinna
TTAATATCATCCTGCAGTATCTCAATCAAGATAAGATGTGTACAGTAGATCAATCTATTATTGTCCCACAAAGGAAAAATTCAGCATCAGGTATGAAGGTTCACACAAAAAATGATTACAGTGTTAAAAACAATATATAAAAATAAGATTAAAAATAATAGTAATAATAATGTACTGTAAAAGACTAACAGAAATCTAATTTAAGGGCCCAGCCACTCAAGCAACCTCATTTAGTTTTTTGTGTGTGTTTTTTTAACTATTCAGATGTGGACTGACTAGTGTCATTTTATTTTTTTATTTATTTTGGTCTACTTTCTGTTGTCAGGTTCTGTTTAAGTGATTTTCATATAGCTTTAAAAGGTTTAATCAGGCCTTCAAAGAGACACAAAAACTTAATAATGATCTAATGATGAGTGCATTTTGATGTAGATAATGTCTGATATACTCAATCATACCAAATTGTTTTGATAAAGATGGATAAACAAGTATTAAAAAAAATTATTTCCAGGGACATCTGTCCATTTTATCACAGTGGCACTGAGTTAATGAAACAGTTCTGACCTAATTAGGATTAGTTGTAACGTTTGGCACATTTGAATACAAATGCACCAAAAATAGTTTTAAGAATCCAACTAATCTTGTTCAAATTCATAAAACAGTAAACAAATTTCATTTTAATTTTCAAAAGTAAATGTAAATAAAAACCAAGTCTCAGGTAACAACAAAATGTTCAAGGAGACACTAGACGGAAACAAAAGCTGCTTTATTTTATTTCAGTCAGTTCTGAGTTATTCACTGTACAAACCACACAAAAGTATTCAATTGCTGTATACAGACAGCTGATTTCAGAAACTGAACTGTTATGGTGAGCTTACAAAAGCTACATTCAAATTATTTTAAATCTGTTACCTTGAATTTGCTCAATAAACAGCAGAAGAAGCAGCGAGATGCATTTCATCTTGACCCAGGAAAATCCGACTGCCCTGAAAGTTAAAAGACATGTCTGATGAGATTAAAATATTTGTTCACCTAAACAACCAAGAGGTAGTAAAGATCCAACATTTGTATACCTAACATACCTAGGGT
>NW_015117619.1:7303-8470 GCF_001443285.1 Poecilia latipinna
CAATCGTTTCTCAATAACCAAGAGCCCAGAGTAACAACAGAGTATTAACTCTGTCAATCATGCATGTGTACACACCGCCTGTAACCTAAAGTTACAGGAAAACTAATTCTGCTGTTCACTAGCGGTGGAGCGAGGACTGCAGTGCAGCACAGCGACGGTCTGTGGTTTTCTCTGCAGCTTTAAGCAGGTGAATCTCCAGTGTTTTCTTCAATGAGGCGATTAGACTCAGGAATCAGGTGAGGATCTCAGTTGTCTTGGAGAGGTGGAAGGAGGATCTGGACGGTTGGAGAATTTGTTCCAGAGTTTGCTGAGAAGAGTACAGCTTCTTTCTGGTCTTGACGTTTCTGGGGACAGAAATGTTAAAATTATTAAGTCAGTTAATAATATCATTGCAAACTAGATCTTCTACATCAGGACACTTCTGGTTCTGAAGGAGAAGCAACACATTTAAACCCTTTTTGTTAATGTTATAAAATACATTGACTAATCTTTAGATTTTTAAAACGTGAATCAAGGACTGATTTCCTCTAATGAGGCCGTTTACTAGTCTGGCATTACGACTCCATGCTTAATTAAGATTCAAACATAAAAACCTTAAAATAAACCTTGTTTACGGTGCTGGACTAACTTCTATAAACACATGAAAATCTGAAAATGCTGAACCAAACATCTCTGAGATCAGATCCGTTCTAACATGCTGTCAGAAAAAACTGATACATTTAAACACCAAACCAACAGGCTGGAGGCAGTTAGGAGGTAATATTTATGGTGTAATAAATAGATGGACTTACCTTCTTTAGATAGCACAATAATCCAACGGCAGCAGAAGCAGCAATGATGGCAAGAATAACAAGAGCAGTAGAAACAGCAGGAGAAGCAGCAGGAGCAGCAGCAGGAGCAGCAGCAGTAGAAACAGCAGGAGAAGCAGCAGGAGAAGCAGCAGGAGCAGCAGCAGGAGCAGCAGCAGGAGAAGCAGCAGGAGCAGCAGCAGGAGTAGCAGCAGGAGCAGCAGCAGGAGCAGCATCTGTGGTATCCGTATTTTGGTCTGAAAAGATAAAACGAGAGTGTGAGGGATTTACCCCCTCCCTAAGAGGTGCTGTTTTTCATATTCTGGGTTATTTGGGTGAATGTATTGTTTTGGGGGGTGGTTTGATTTGTTTTAATCAT
>NW_015117619.1:14403-15775 GCF_001443285.1 Poecilia latipinna
CAGCAGCAGGAGCAGCAGCAGGAGCAGCAGCAGGAGCAGCAGCAGGAGCAGCATCTGTGGTATCCGTATTTTGGTCTGAAAAGATAAAACGAGAGATTATAAGAGAATATATCCAACATGATTTGTCATCTTGATCCCTCCCATGTCCAACAAACTTGATGCCAAAGGCTGAATAATCTCCTGAGGATGCAGCCAAGTTTTACAGGGACCTACTAATAACCTACTTATTGAGATTTAATTGTCCTTAAGCAGAAACACATCTAACCGTTTAGAGACGTCTAGAGTTTATTGTTCCAGTTCTAATTTGATCTCTAAACCTCTAGTAGAAAACAGGAAGCTGCTTCACTTTCTGATGTTAATAAGAAACAATATGTTTTCCAAATGGTTCAAACCAAAATGTTCTTAACTCCTCGTTTGCTGCATTTCCATTACTAACGTGTGTAAATCTTTGTTGGTATTGGCTAATGTCAAAAAGCATTAAATAAGAAATTAAATTAAAATTACGTCAATAAGTTTGTTCACGCAACAAGTCATTAAAAATCATGACAGATTCGGATGTAAACACATACATGAGATTATATTCATAATTCATTAGGAAACATTGGTGCCTTATTCAGGCCTTCAGGTACATATGAGGTTTTGGAGAAATTATTGTCAAAATTTACAAAAGAGCTACAGATTCAAAACAAGACAGCTTTTAATGAACTGTGTGATGCTGTAAGAGCTTCGATGGAGCCAGATGGACATTTAAGACAAAAAACAAAAACAAACTAACAGAAGTTTTAAAGACATTAAAGTAACGTTAACTCTAACAACGCTGATCTGCAGATTACAGGTAAAGAGTTTTCATTTCTAAGCAGTTCTTTATCATGTACATACCTCAAATATTGAGAAACCTACCTTGGAATGTGATGTTAAACTTTATAGTTTGAATCTGATCTCCTATCACCCGCAAAATATAAAGTCCACTGTCTGATTCCTGTGGACTCAGAAACATCAGGGATGTTGGTCCAGAAATCTTCACTTTTCCTTTGAAAAGCGGCTCCACTTTTGTTTCTCCATTTCTCCATGTCCCTATGGTCCTATTTAAATGATCAAGCCATAAAACCGTGGAATTTTCATTAAGCTTTTCTATAGGTAAACTGATAGGTGATTCTTTTCCAGTTGGCAGAAACATTTGGATCATTTCAGTGGAACCTGTTGAAAGACAACAAATTCATTTTAGGCAAAACAGAAAGGATAATGGCACTAAATTTTTAAAAAAATTATATGAAAAAAAAATCTTTATTTTTGCTTTTTGAGTTAAACTTTAATGCTTCATGAAGTAAAAAAAATAAAATAAAATTAAAGCTCCGCGGAGCCTCAAGCGGCC
>NW_015117620.1:0-585 GCF_001443285.1 Poecilia latipinna
CATGCAGATCCACGTTCAGCTGATGGTTGAATGAACGTTGATTCCTAACTGATTCAATGTAGAATCAACACAAATATGCATGCAGATCCACGTTCAGATGATGGTTGAATCACCATTGATTCCTAACTTATTCAATGTTTAAATCAACACAAATATGCATGCAGATCCACAGTCAAATGAGTGTTGAATCAACATTGATTCAATGTAGAATCAACACAAATATGCATGCAGATCCACAGTCAAATGAGTGTTGAATCAACACTGATTCAAGGTAGAATCAACCGAAATCCGGATGCAGATCCACGTTCAGATGATGGTTGACTCAACATTGATATAATGTAGAATCAACATTGATTCATAACTGATTCAATGTACTATCAACACAAATATGCATACAAGTTGACATACAGATGATGGTTGAATCAACATTGATATAATGTCAGTTATGGTTGAAACCCTAACGTTGATTCAACATACAAGTCACCGACCACTTTCGATGTTTCAATGTCAGCGTTCAACGTTGATTCAATGTTTCTGGCTGACATTGATTCAATGTTGTTTCAATCATTCTGTGCTATCTGGGTA
>NW_015117620.1:3765-15772 GCF_001443285.1 Poecilia latipinna
ATATATCCATGCATCCTTCACAACAACTTTAGCTGCAGTTTGTGTTAATGTGAAACCATCTTCTGCAATATCCCTGTGGAGATAAATTTTGACATAAAAATTCTGCTGTGCTTCATAGTGATTTGCAAACTTTAAAGATTGTTATGGATGGTGATTCTTCATTTGCTGGGGAGTTTGCTAAGTTAGTAATGGTATGTATCCACTGAGCAAAGCTACACCAGGGTCATGATCCGTCTATAAATTTCTTATTCTAATTTGGACTTTGGAGGACCTCTGTATGACCTGCTGTTAAACCGGCAAAGACCCAAAGCATCCCTCCAGTCACATGTCTGATGCCTCTTTGGAGTGGCTTCACAGGAGTGTGCATGACAGTGAAGTCATTTAGCCTCTTATTTGTTAACATACAAACTGGCAATAGCTAGATGTTGGGGCAACTTTACAAGAACATTTATCAATATTAAATCACTTTGGCAATCAAATATTCGTAGTGAAAGTAAAACCAGGACATAGGCTTAATAGCCAGGATTAAGATTATTCTTTTCTTTCTCAAATACACAGGAGTCAGATTAGTCTGATATAAAGCAGCACAGAAGATTGATGATGCCCTACTGGGACTGTAGGTATTTCTCTTCCCTTATTACTTTTGACGTGAGAAAATTTAAACTGCAATATGTAGCGAATAAAGGGGAAAACATTCTATTCTTTCTCCATTGTGAAAGTTTTGCTAAGGGCTTATTTCCTTTTACCATCACTAATATTAAATAAGATTCTCCACATGAGGGACTGAGAAGAATCCGCATAGTCGTGAATCATTTTAAGAAGTCAAACAGATCTTAAAAAAAAAAAAAGACCTAGGAATTGGTTAGTGTGAAGAGAAGATGACTCAGTAAATTAACTTATAAACATACAGTATATGTACTTAGGATATCCTGACCTACACAAGTTGTACGGTAATCTATCTATGACTCAGTTTGAAAGAGATTATCACAAATCCCAAAAGGAGGCAGAAGGAAACTCCTCATAATACCTATCCGTCACCATCGATGTTTTTGCAAGCTCAGACCTGGAGGGGTTTTTTTTTTTCTTCTATATCGTCCAAAGCCTGACTCCGAAATAAAGGAAGCTACTTTACTGCGTAAGCATTTAAGAGGAAAAACGGCAACATGAGAAGGTGAAATGAATGCTCCCACATGTCTCTCTGCTACACAAAATTCTGACCAAAAAATTAAGAGACTTTGAGAATACATCAGAGCAGCTGCGCCGAAGAAGACCCGTCTATGTCATTGCGTTTCTTTTCTCTCTCTTTCTGTCTCTGTGATCTCCGACTTTACCAACTGGATTAGATCCGAACTGCCCTGCAGCCAGCAGACGGGCAGATGGGGATAGTTTAGTGCTGCAGGGCAGATTGAGAGGCTGGTTGCAGGTTGGTTATTTCAGTGAAGTAACATTAGAGGGTGCTGTGCTGTAGTGTTATCAAAGGCAGGCTGCACCGTCTGCTCCAGGTCAATTTTTTTGATGAACAGTAGAAGTGTGAACTGAGAATCTTTGCTGCTACTTTAGCTTTGAAGTTGTCCTCTTTTTTTTTTTTTTAAGTGAGCAAGATTCATTCTGTCACATTTACTTGCGTCAAATATGACGGCTAGTTGATAGCAAATTTCCAGCTAGCTGGCTAATTTTGAAATGGTAAATTAAATGAATTTAAATTTAAATGATTTTGACTTATTTTATGACACAAATGGTGGAAATCAGATTTTTTTTTTTTTCTCTACAGAACAGACTTGAAGATGCACTCTGAAATAAGTATTGGTCACAATAAGTTAGAAGCATATGCATTGCCAGATTCAATGCATTACGGGATGAACCCTAGGATGCAGTTAATGTGCCTCCTTAAAATGTTCCTGTCTAAATTCATACAAAATGCTTCATCCTTAAAACATCAAAATTGAACTCGCAGTCCACAACTGAAATGAAGCCTTCCAAGGAGTTTTCGACAAACTAAGAAACAAGAGCGCCTCATGATGCCCTCAAAGATGCTAACCAGCAGAAACAAATTGAACAGTTGAACATTTGAAACCTGCAGTGTGTCATAAACTGTTGTTGCATTTTCATCATGTATATAGCATTAAGCTAATGATAATTACTCTATATTCTGTTGAGATTTCAGGCATTATGTGCCAGTTACTGAGTATTTCTGGCTGTCACTAATGCAGAATACATTAGCACATCATTTGATTGCCACATGAAGGATTTGCAAAGCTGTAAAGAGAAATGATAATGAATACTGATGTGGCTTAGAAATATGGGGCCATTTGTCTTTGAGCAGCATAGCTGTGTGCTAGGCTGTCTTAAGGTTTTTACTCTGCATTACATTTCTGAGATGCAAACAATAGAATGAAGGGACTAAAATATACATACCAAGTAAATATTTGAAAAGACCATGAAATAAAACAAAACGTGAAGGATCAAAAGAAGTCTCATCTGATTTATCTGAAAGTTGTTTTTTTTTTTTTTTAATTTATGAAGTGTTTTTACTAGCTGCAATGCATGCACAACCACAAGATGGCGCCTGATACCAACAACTGAGATGAAGTGTACCTCTGACATGGGCAATTAAATGAAGTGATGAGGAATCAGAAGATTATATTCATGCCTGCTGCAGTATATACAATTTAGACATATTGCAGATTGACTTATGATTTCACTAGCGATGCTCTGTGAAAACTCATTTTGGTATTTTGTTGCGTCTGTGTTGAGGGGTTCTACTGTAGATTTATTGAATCTCTCTCCTGCCCGTTAGCATATTTAGAAAGTTAAACATCAGCATAAAAGTAAAATATTTTATACCCTGTTCCTATAAAAATAACATTGTGAAGGGTCATATTCCGCTCTAATTGGCTTAAACCAATTATTTTCATATTTTTTTGCTTACTATGTTGAAAACAACACAACACTCCTCTTTTTATAGAGCCATGCTCAGGCAGTGAGTAGAAGTCCATCATCATCTTCTCATTTCCTGCAGCTATTTAAGACTGCGCCTGTCCCAAAACAGGCGCCCGATGACCGCAGTCGGAGCTATCTGGGGACCAGCTTCCATACTAATTCAAGGATATTAGGATGTCTCCGACTGTTTTGCTTTGACATTTCTAAATCTTCATCGACTGCCGCACG
The DNA here is from genome assembly GCF_001443285.1 of Poecilia latipinna. Taxonomy (NCBI): domain Eukaryota; kingdom Metazoa; phylum Chordata; class Actinopteri; order Cyprinodontiformes; family Poeciliidae; genus Poecilia; species Poecilia latipinna. The sequence goes on from NW_015117620.1 coordinate 6,934, forward strand.
TGTGCTGAGCGTGCGCCCTCTGACTTGCTGCCATCCATGTCTTCTCAGATCCATTTGGGCTTTCTTAACTATATATTGTACATCTTGAGTGCTTTATAATTTCTGTGCTGCACATTGTTATTTTAGAAATGAACTCAAAACCTAAAGTAAGGTCTAACTGACAGAGAGGTCTCACATAAACACACTCCCATATGCACACATGCCATTGCTCGCTGAGCCCAGTTCTCTGACATCTCACCCAAGGGTTATATTCTAGCTGAAATGTTAGGTGTGCTGTAAAGTACACGCTCCACACTGTCTGGCTCTGCTAATGAAGGGGTGTGTGGCTGGTAGTCCGATGTTAGTACCATATATCCTGTGCCGCTTTAATGCTCACATCCAGTCTCATTCTATATACAGTGGCTTGCAAAAGTATTCATACCTTTTCCTTTACACATTCTGATGTTAGAGCTACAAATATCGATGTATTTTTATTTTTTTATTTTTTATTTTTTTGGGGATCTAATATGACAAAGTAGTGCATCAACAAAAAATTAATATACTTTCAAAATATGTAGCAGAGAAACTGTCAAAAAAAAGGGGCCAGGCATTTTCTCCAAAAAGGAACAGAATCCTGTATAAATGCACCACCTTTTTCTGCAACAAGTATGTTTGGGTATGTTTAAATCAACTTAGTCCTGTTAAGAACTGAAAGTTTTGCTCATTCTTTGCAAAATCTCAAGATTGCCAATGGCAATCTTGAGATTGCCATTGGCAATTGGCAATTGGCCATTGCCAATCTCAAGTTTTACTATAAATTCTCCATTGGATTTAGATCTGTAATATATAGCAAATTCCAACACATGAATGTGCTTTCATCTAGCTGAAGCTCTGACTGTATGTATGGGGCTGTTGTTCTGCTGGGGGGGTGTTGAACCTCCACCCTGCTCTCAAGCCATTTTCAGCCTCTAAAAAGTTTTGATCTAGGATTGTTCTGCATTTAGCTCAATCAAACTGTCTATGAACTCTTACCATTACTCTATCCCTTTAGAAAAAACAACAACAACAAAAAAAAACAGACAGCTTGATGCTGCCACCACTATGTGTCATTGTTGGGGATGGTAAGGTGATGCCACACATAGCATTTTGCATGTTGGTCTCATTCTTTCTCCTACTACCTGCTATGTCTCTCACATGGCTTGTGAAAAACTGCAAATCAGACTTCTTATGGCTTATATTTCACAAGCCAACAGTATTGCCACTTTTTCATAAAGTGGCAATACTTTATGGAAATCTTGCAGTTCCTCTAGATGTTTGTATGTTTTCTTAAGTTTAGCCTTTCCTTGGCTTCTGGTTTAGGTGGGTTTGGTAGGTTTGAAGATGTGCAAACAGTTCTTTCTCAGATATTCAAAGTTGAGGTTATGGTTTTATAGCCTAATCCTGCTTTAGTCTTCTCCACAACTTCATCACTGCCCTTTCTGCTGTGTTCTGCTGTGGTATGATGCTGTTTTACAATTTTTTTGGTCTTCTAATAACAGTTGTGTTAATGCTGAAATCGAATTCCACCCCGATGAACTCCTTTAGCAAATTAGGGGACTTTTGAAGACTTTTAGTTAGTAAATACAAATTTTTGCAGCATTTTTTAGATTTTTGGTCTTGGAAATAAAAAAAAAAATACATGTGTCATTTTCCTTTTACCACATAATTATGCACTACTTTGTGTTGTTTCAATCAAATTCCAGTAAAATCTACTGACATTTGTGGTTTTTAAGTGGCAATATGTGAGAATTAAACTGTAAACTTAACAATGCTTTTGTGAGGCATGTATATTGACCTGAGTCACTCTGAATGCTCAACAGATATTCACCAAGGACTTGGTTTTTAAAACAATTTTCATATGAAATTGGGCACGAAGCTGTTTTCAAACATTGTCTTGCTGCATTTCTTGTAAATTCTCATAACATCACATCGTGGAATCCTTCTCATTTACGAAAAGCGCTCCTTTTGTTGTTGTGACTTTGGCACATTGGTACTTGGCCAAACTTGTCAGACTGCGAGCTTTCAGCACCCACAGTGTTAATGTATAATGTCAACGCAGTAGGGAGCCTTGTTAAAAAGCAATTAAGCCAAAATGATTTAAACATTGTGTGGTTTGGACACTGGCAAGCCCTGAGGTACGGTGCTGTGTTGTTGTCGTCTTAAACAGAGTATTTCACTGTCTGCTCACACAGCAAACCGCTATTTGTGTGAATGTAGCTGCAACCACACTTTCCCACACCCGCCAAACCATACCAAACCACAGACTTCAGCAATGTGCACCACACACACACTTTTTGCACAGACTCGTACACAACACACACACATACACACATAGAGTATTCACATGAAGAGTAATTGAGGGGTTTGACTAGTTTTTGGTGCATTAAAACAGTAGCTGCTTTAAATGATAGGGGCTGAGACATACTTGCATTGATGCCTGCAAGGCTGGTAAAAATGGCTGATTACTCAAAGAGGACGTGGCATTCAGTAACTCTTATTAAATTCCTTTTATATTTAGTGGAGTTTGACTGAATCACACTATTTAAGCTGTTCCTGACAGTAATGCATTCCTAATCCACGGCTTTCTTTCTTTTTACCCTCATTTCTTTAGCGATTTCAGGCACAAGCCTTTCTGCAAACAGTGTTAGACTCAGCCTTACTTCTGACGATCAAAACATTACTGATGACAGCCGAGAGTCTTCATCAGCCAGTCCTGAGGTATTAAGTTGTTCTCCCTGTTTCCAAAGCAACAGCTCATCCTGTAGCCTATGTAATAATTTGCTGTTATATGTGCACGACTCCCAGTAATTCTGCAGGAGTTACATAAGCAGCTCTAAGTTTAGTTCTAATGGTCGTTGTCTTAGACAAAGATTAGTGCTAGGCCATCGCCAGACACATTTTGGCTGTTGGCAGATTGTTAGCTTACACTCTGTGTGCAAATGTGCTCATCACAGCCAGACTGCTTGGATGTGGTTTGGAACATCTGTGTGGTCCGCACTCCATCTGAAGACAGACAGGAGAGAGACAGAGAAGGGGAGGGGAAGAGTGAAGGGACCCCAGCGTTGCTCAGAAAGACGCAGTCAGTTTTTCCATCACTTCTGTCTCCGCCGCCGCAGCGGCGGTGTTGCCTGAGAACAGAGCCAAAGGACGGTGTGAGGCAGATGTGAGGTCTGTGGCTGCGTCTGGGGGGAGATGGAAGAGGAGAAAGCAAGACTGGGTCACATCAGATGCGTGGGGAGCTGTCATTCTAGCAGATAACTTATGAAGCTGAAGGTTAGGTCTGGTAATCACAGAGCTGCCGGCGGTGTAGGGAAGAGGGGAGCCGAAACGGGTTTTGGTCCAAAGCTGCGGTCAGCTATACCCCACCACCAGCGGCAGCAACGCCGCAGCCCAGCTCCCTGCCTGTGTGCCTGTGGTGCTTATTTACGAGCCTGTTTAACCACGATGCAGTCCCTGTGGTGAACTGACACAAGATGACAGCAGCCTAAATGTCTTGCCCTTTAAATCAAGCCTAATGGTCGCTTAGGGCTGTGGAGACAGGCACAGGGATAGGCGCCTGGGGTCTTTTCATTGGGGCCCTCTGAGTAACACATCAGCTAACACATCTATGGGCCACCATCCAGAGCCTTATTACTACCTGCTTCTGTGGCTATGGCGCCACTGATTTAGCCATGGCTGCTTTTCTAGGTAAATTGTGAGCATGGGAATAGACAGTTTCCGCCAATTACAGCTGATCTCTGATTATTTATTCAAGCCTGCTGTTCATATCAACATGTTTTTATCATTCATTTAATATGGCTTGTCTATGCTTAGGTCCCAGTTGCACCGAGGAAAGTGAGTTTTATACAAACATGTGAAAAATGACTGAATGCAGTTTGTTGTCTTGCTTTGCAGTTGTGTTTGCTTTTCCTTCATTCTTCAGACGACTTTGTTGTCTACAACCTTTCTGATAGTATTTGGATCAACCTGAAATAAAGTTCAGTCTTCTTGTTGAACTAAGCTAAAGACCGATTAGCTTAACATGGTGGTTCCCAAACTATTCATAACGAGCAAATCCCAACTTTGCCTAGCATCATCACTGACGGACACTTTAAAACAGCAGTACAGTTTAAACACAACTTATTTGATGTGATGTTTTAAAATGGAATAGAAATGTGCATATTTTGATATATTGCACTGCCTGTTTGTTTGAATTATGAGTGTCATTTTCCCTCAGAAGTTGATGCTTCCAAGAACCAAGTTAGAAAAATTGATAGATGTTCTAACAAGATGACTTCTTGTCTTATGTCGACAAGAAGTCAGAGACTTCTTGCCAACCCTGACCTTAAAATCTGATATTGCTACCTTGACATTACAGCTACAGTATAAGAGAGTTTTCTTTTACACTTTTGATGATTTTTATCTTGTGAAATCATATTTATCAAACCACTCCAAGTACAAATTGCAAGACATTGCCTTGTGTTTGAACATATTATAAAGTAAATGCTGCTGCTTTTCAAACTTGGGTTTGATGTCACTCCCAAATCCAAGTTCCAACTTTACAGGTAAAGATTACACAGCTAAATCTTCTCCTTTTTCGCTAGTGAAGGCTCCAATTTCTTGGCTACAGTAAAGCGGTTTATTTTAAGTTATGTTTTTAAAAGTAGCTAATGGGTTTGCAAATTAACTAAATGGCTTTTTTTTTTCTTTTTGTTTTTTGTCTGTTCTGATATTCACACGCTCAGGTGCATGTCCCTACAAAGCTCAGGCATGTTTGAACATGACCATATGTTATACTGTTAGCTCCTGCTCATATAATCAGTCAAAGCTTAATTTATGGCTTCAGTAGGGACTTGTTAGACATGCAGCCAGAGTGAAACAGGACTCTCCCATCAGTGGATTGTTTTACTTTCCTTAAAACAGACGTAGAATTGAGACAGGTATGGCAATTCAATTTTTGGCTGGATGTAGATTGGTAATTTACTGATTTGAAAGAATAAAAAAAAAGCTGATTCATTTTATTTTATTTTTTTTTCGTCTATGCTATTTTTTCCCATAGTGATTAGATTAAGTAGCTAAATATGATAATATACATAATCCTATTTTCTTCACGTCATCCTCATAATATTGGAAAAATCAACTTGACATTTTAAATGAAAGCTAATTACACCTTCTTTCAAAGTATTTAACCATATTTAGTCTGTGAAAGACTATTTGTTTACATGTGAGAATAGTTGTCTGAAGGTCAATGCAATTCATGTGAAAGACCAAAGCTAACAGGAAACATTTGTTCTTATATTTTTCACTATATGTCTGTTTTGATGGATTTCTAATGCAGTAAATAGTAAAGTGCCCAAAACTTCAATGTTCTAGTTAAAAGTGCAGCGTTTAATTTCTTACAGCCCTCTAAATGTCCAGTGATGGATAAATGGAGACAAAGTTATTAGATAAGTGAGCCATTGATTGAATTTGAAATCTGAAACGTTTGATATTTGCCGTCTTCAAGAGTTGTTGTCGATTGTGTTGCTGTTCAACCTGCACAAAACGGGGAAACAAATAGTTAATCCCCTGAGACTTTGTCTGAACTAACTCTGCGGTAAGCTAATAGCAGATCTGAGTGTTATTGGGAAAATTATATGCAATATGAGAGCAAACATACACTTCACATAAAAAAAAAAAAACCTGCGTAAACACATCATTCATAACTGCATTCCTTTCTGTGTGGGCTTACCAGCCAATTGCAATTAGACGCTTTCTGGGAGGAAGAAAAGATTAGCCTCCCAAATTGTGCGCCTTGCCCAATTCACTCGGAGAAAAAACTGTTTATTTTAAATGAGAACCTGCCTGTCAATAATCCACAACAGATCTCAGGTAAAGTCATTCAGGTCACACCTATGGGATCTGTGAGAGGAAACAGGCTGGAGATAAAATGGTTGGCTACAAATCCCACGGGAATCCTTTTCTGCAGAACTGTCTTCCCCTGAATCACCTGTTGCCCCTGCTCACTGTTTGTACATCAGCTTGTTGCTCAACACCCACACACACACACACACACCCACACAGAGAAAAGCTTTCAGCTTCAATCTGCATGCTTTGGTCCTGTGCAAACACAGATCAGCCCATTCTCACTGGGCCGTGTCTCTGGCACTCATCAGGCTGTTTGTACTGCAATTTCCTCCCCAGTCTTATCCATGTTTTGTCCACTGTCATTCCAACAGGATTACGGGATGCTTTCATCATGCAGAAAGATCACTGTGTGGAAAATGCAAAAGAGATTTACTGGTTTGCTCCTTTCGTCAAATGTGTTATCATCACATGAACCCTGAGGTTGGGAATTACTCTTGAAACTAATTATTATTTTTGTCGCCATAGTCTTGTGTCCATCTATGCAAATACAGCATATTACAGCATAATATTTATTGCACCAATTACAATTTCTGGAAAAATACTGTAGATAAAAAAAAAATTATGAGAACCTAAAAATCTTGAGATTTTTCACACTTTGTTACATTACCAAACTTCAGGGACTTGTAACCAAGCGGGGGACAAACTGACCAAAAGTGAACTGTTTGGTCAATGCGTCAGAAAACTAATGCTGCACATCACCCTGAACACACAATCCCTTACTATGTTTCATAATGGGAAGATGTTTTTTTTTTTTTTTAGCAGAGACGAGGAAGCTGGCCAGAGTTGGTGGGAAGATGTTTGGAGCCAAAAGCACCTCAATGCTGTAAGAACAACTTTTTGAAGCTGTAAAGACTTGAAAATGGAGGCAGTTCACTTTCCAGTAAGACCTTAAAAATACAGCTCCAGTGGAATGGTTTGAATCAAATCATATTGTGTTAGAAATGGCCCAGTTAAAGACCGGCCCTAAATCCAATAAAGAAAATATGGCAAAACTTGACAACAGCTGCAAAAGCTGGTATAACTTTTTCCACAAGAAACTCGCTGCTTCAATTGCAGCAAATGGTGATCCTTCACATCATCTACTCGGAGGGGTGGCGGGAAAATGCATATTCCCCCTTTCACATTTTATTTGTTAAACGTTGAAAACAAACGATCTTTTAAATAAGTGAACACAGGCCAAAATTACTGCAAAGTCACGAGTGTGTTTTAATAATTTTTTTGATGGATCACTAAAACTTCTTGAATTGTTACACTTAAGTTTATTATGAACATTGTTTTTATTTTCACCTGTCTGTTCCTTTCAGTACTCGCTCAAAGCACTTGAACATGCTGTGTGAACCAATTAGGTTCTTCCTGAGAGCCTGTATGTGTCTTTTTCACTCTAGACTCATGATGTCAATCTACTTAACTTCAAGCTGTTAGAGTAAGTCATCAGAGCAGATTAAGGCTCTGTCTAGACACAATCTGCGGTTAGTTTTGTGTTTTCTCTTCATATTATAGTTAAGGCTTTGGTGAGGTTAAGATTATCCTCAGCCGTTGGAGGCTTCGGCCTTCGGCCACTGGCGGTTCTAATCTGCGGGGGGAGATTTCAATTGACTCAGTCTTTGAAGAGGTGCCCATCGTCTTTAAAACTGATGAGCTGTGAGTCGTCATGACTGCCTGGCCTTGCTGATGTGGTTTTAGGCCTGCTGCCTCCCTCCTATCCAAGAGCCGCTTTCATCCCAAGACAAACAGACACAGTCATTACAATTAAACTGTGTTATTAAAGCGACAGGCTACTGGCAGATTAAGTGAGGAGAAATGAAGTGACTCTTTGTGTTATTGCTGGCAGTCGACTCATTAAAGCTTGAATTTTTGAGTTTGTTGTTCAGGACTCCTAATCTTCTTATTAGCTGGCATGAGAAGATTTATGCGCAAAGTTGCACTCTAGGAAAAATAGCCCCTTGATTTTATTATTCTGTGACAGTTTTTACTATTTAAAACTGTCTCACTTTTTTTTTTCTTTTGCTTACAGTCTCCAATATTAACAACAAGAGGGCCCAGGAGACAAAGATGACTAAGGGACTCATTCCTGAGGGGTTTTGTGAGTTGAAGGATTAAGATTATGGGGGAGGTTCTTTCAAATGACTGATGGTGCAAAGTGTGAGAGGTAGCAATGCAGGGCAGGGCAGGAGTCTGTGTGGCGGACCATTAGTAGCTTTACTCTTCAATCAGTGCAATGAAAATTGCCACTCATGTCAAAATAGATGCATTTACTGAGAGGAGGACAAGCAAGAATAAAAAAAAAGACAGGGAGGCTTTATGAGAGTGAGAAAGAGAGAGAGTTATGCAACTTATTTGATGCAAGAGACAAACAAGCGTAGCGACTGAAATTGGCCGATCAGACCGGGAATTGTAAGCAAAGATGTTGATTAGGCTGTGATTTAATTCAGATTTTTTATTATTATTATTATTTAAATTAATAAATACATAAACTACCAACTGGGCAGCTTGCAGAAGTTCAATATGTGTTTTTTTCAATATTACTTCATATGGATTTAGTAGTAATAGTTACACTGAATCCCTTAACTCAGTATCAGTAATTGCAACAATTACTCATGCAGCCACTTTTGTACACACTGTATTCACCAGTATGCACTTTATACAAAAGTTTGCAAATTACCAGGCTGTTGAAATATAAAGATAAATAATTTAAAAACTTTTTGGATCCTTAATGTATCATATAACCAATATTATTCACCAAAAACCAACTAAATCTGTTAGCTCTGGTATTTTTACCTAGCCAGTCATGGCCACACCCTTTAACTAGCACTTTGTTAAGGCATGTTTTGATTATTCATCAGCATTCAGGCTTCAGTTGTACACAGCTGTTGTCCTGGCCTCGCTAAGCACTGTGACTTTTAACAGTAACTCAGCTATACAGGTAGCTAAACAC
>NW_015117621.1:0-3738 GCF_001443285.1 Poecilia latipinna
CTGCTTAATTAAAGAGTTCAAGTGAACTTCATTTAATTCTCATCAACTTGTTGTTTGTTCTCATCTTAAGCAAGCGGCAGGAACTAAAAAAAAAAGAAAAAAAGGTGCTGTATAAGTTAATCTATTTAAGTTGAGTCTGCAACAACTAGAATAAAATAAAAAGTGAACTATTTGAAAGTAGTGAGGATTTTGGGATGGTAAATGTTTAACATTTTAACATACACAGACATTACTCCATTTCTACTCAAGCAAACCAAAAGGTTTGGAACAGAACCACTATGTCAAGTAACCACACCATGTATCTTTAATCTGTGTAGTAAATACATTGCTGCTGCTGCTGCTGCTGCAGCTGCTGCTGCTGGCAGAAAGTAAAATAAATTTTGCATTGAATAATATTTTGGATGAGTTTAAGAATATTGTTTGCCAAAATCACACAATGTAACTACACTTGTCTTTTACATGTTGCAGTAATTGAATCTTTTGGGGCAATTGGTTTGCATAAATTTAAGTAACTACAACCTATTTTCCTGCTCCACATACTTGGCTAGCAATTTTCCAGTTAGCTTCCCATTCTGAACTTCTGCACAACGTCTCGATTCAGTCAAATCTTCTACCCTGTGTCTCCTGTACTTTGATATTCTACTACATCCACTCTGTGAATGCTTTGCTTGCTGGTCTTCATGCTTTGAATGCAGCATCAGGTTTCTCTTACTTTAACCCGCCCAACATGCAGCTGATTGGCATGTTAGCCTTTCCTCCTCCCAGTGAGGCGGTGCTTCACAAAGCAAACTGTTTGTCAAACTGTTGATGTCCCTCAGAAGATGAGAAGACATGGTGGCTGAGTTTTACTAGTAGCCAGCAGCTCATGCAGCTTTTTACTAAACGGCAGTCCTAAAAGTATAAATCTTTAAATTATGAATAAATACGTACAATTTCATAATTATTCAATCCAGCGGTTATAGAAGTTTGGTAATAATGCAATACAGGGATTGTTGTTTCTTAATGTCAGTGTTTCTGCTAATGGAGTGAGACAGTAAGAAGACAAGGAATAGGGTTAAACGAGGATTTAGAAATAAAACTACAAAGATGATAGTTGTATTTACTGGGAGTAAGGCTATGTCTAGTTATCAGTACAGAATGAGACCCATAAAACTGTTGGGTCCATATGATCCAAGGTCATCTTCTCCAACAATTTATTACCCTTTCGGAACTACGTTTGGACACCAGGAGCAGGAACATCACAACATCCTTATATCAGATATTTTTCATCCTTATATCAGTGATTTAAAACTATTTTTAATTTTTGATACCATGCAGTAGACCGCAAAGTTGTGCATGAATGTAAAAGTCAATTATTTTCTTCACCGATAGAAAAGTGTAATGTGTTTATTATGAGTAGGATTAATCGAGCTGAAGGAAAACAAAGGAGAAATAAATATTCATTGATAGAGAATCAAATCAGCAGATATGAACTTAGGAAACTATTGAAACCTTCAAGAACCTTATGTTGTGTAAGATATTTAAGAAAATAATAGTGAAACCGTCCCCATGAGTTACTTTATTTGGCTGTTATCTCTAAAATATGTTACTTTTTATGTTGAACACCAGACACATCTCACCTCTTCCCCACAGTTTTTCACTTAGTTCCACGACTGCAGTGGATTTTATAGTCAGTGTTAAAAGCAGCACAGAGTCTGAAGCGATGGAGGAAATTTACGTCAACATGGAACCTGTTGGACAAACTGCATCTAATCACACAGGTAAGAATAAAGTTACAGAGAAATCTAGTATGTATTTAATTACATTTTGCTAAGGTTCAGGTTTTTGTTAAGGTTCGAACAGCTCCAAAGAGAGGCTCTGCCTCGGTGTGGCTGTGTCGTTGGGAATCCTGAATGTTTTACTTTTGGCTGAACTCATCGCAATGAGTGTACACAGTGAGTCTTCTTCTAGTCATCTTAAAGACGTAAAGAGTAAATTTTATGTTTCTGTGATAAAAATGTCATCGGCTCTTCTGAAATCAAACTGACCAAATAACAAGGGTTTGAAAAGTATAAAACTTGGTGTCTCAAAGTGTTGCAGAGGTGAATCTGTGTTACATGAGTTTGATTCTTTTTCAGCAACGGTTGCATTTGTTGCCATTTAGGTTAGCATGTCTTTAATATCTCCTCTTTTTCCACTATTTATTGTTCAGTGTTGCCTCAGTTTAAGTTCTACAGCCATAACCAAAATCATAAAACAATTTTATAAGTCTTAAGTGAAAATTCGATGCGACTTTTATTTTTGCAAACATGCTTGTTGATTTTTTTTCCAGCTCATGACATGACAGCAGATTTTTCTGACATTAGTAACTTTCTGACTGATCAGAGCAGCGACAGCAAGTTTCCCTCCACAAACGATAATTTCACTGAAATGCCTCTGCGAGCTGAAGAGACTTCAAGGTTTGTCAAAACTTTGAAAAAATTTGGATCTCATTAAAATGTCTAAAACCTTTTCCCCTCTGAATTATAGAGTATAACTAATAACTTTCCTTTTGTGGCTAAATGAATATAATGTAAATGAACAACTTTTATTTTAATTTATTAAGTACTGTATCATTTGTGTGTTCTAAAAACAACAATGTAAAAGAAGCAAAACTTTTTTTTTCTTACAGAACGGACAAACGTCAGTTGTTCCTGTTAATTCAGGGGCTGCAGAAGAAGAGAGGAGCAAATCCAGTAGAGATTTATGATTAGGATTTTTGTTCGGTGTTATATTATTTACCAACAATCATGTAGCTTATAAGCACGGTGTTACATAAAATCTAAAGATAAAATGTACACTTGTTGTGGCTTATAAAGTAACAATTTTACCGGTCGTACTCCGTGTTTTTCTTTCATGTTAAAACTCTGACATGATAAACAAACGTTGGAGGATGGTTGTGGGGAGGATCGGTTCAGCATGAGGCGTTCTGATTGTGTCTTAATGTGACTTTTACTACGAGAATTTATGGAACTTCAGTTGTGTCCATTAATAAAGAAACAAAGAAAGAAGGTAGTAAACGTACATGTTGGTTCCACAGGGTTCCCCTGAAAATATGGATAAAATCAGTCATTACAGGGTAAAAGTAATTTGAAGAGGGGGAAGCATATAAACAAGTCAAGTCAATAACAAGTCAATGACATGATGCAATCCACATTTTTAACTCGGATAACTTAATTATTGTTTCACTGACTTAATGCATTTAAATTGCTGCACTGTTAAGTAGAATGGAAATGACTTTTTTGTAAATTGTCTCGAGATTACCTATTGTAAATTAGTGTGATATAAATCAACTGAATTGTATTATGAAAGGTTACACTTTGCCCAACGGACTGGACTGAAGAGAAATGATGAGCAATGTTTTATTGGTTGATGAAAGCAAAGATTTTTTTTAACATCAAATGTTCACTTTTGAGGTAAAACTAAAAATATGTACATTTCTTTCCAATACATTTTCCAACATACCATAGCCTGGTGTCTGAGCAGGTAAAGGTCATCCCTTGCAATAATAAGAAGCTGTTGTCAGAAACCATGATGTTAAGTTTGACTTACGAAGCAATTTTCAAAGACATAAGTCATAATATCCTGTTCAGCATAATTCACAGTACAAAGTCTAAAAAGTTTAAAAACAAGCATAATAATCACCGTAAAGCCATGACAAAAAAAAAAAAAGCTTGGGAAAACTTACTATTGTCACATTTAAACAAGGGAGAAAAGAAA
>NW_015117621.1:8070-9311 GCF_001443285.1 Poecilia latipinna
TTTGTCTGTTGTTGTGTTTTTAGTGTTTGGGCTGGGGGGGGGGGGGGGGGGGGGGGGGGAGTTAATGTCAATTAATCCATCAAACTCCGATTAAGATTTGACTGAAGGGTGTCCATATGTCTCTCTTGTCTAACTTAATTTTGTAATGTTCTTTATTTAACACTGGAGATCTTACACATTACATTATTTTAACCAGGTTAACAGTGGCAAGAACATAAAATGACAAACAATAACAAATTTTCAACTTCAAATATCTAATATTTGACAACATCAGGCCTAAGCAAAATCAAAGAAATAGCATCTCAAAGGACAAGTATAAACTTCAGTAAATATTAGCACCTCCTTTTGTCATCTTCAGCATTTCTGCCAGTAGTAACATCCAGTTGTTTATCACATTAAGGTATTATGATGCAAAAAAGTGTTTTCATTGAAATACATTACTTTCAGTAACATACAGCCGACAAATCGCCTCCTCCTACCACAAAAGCTTTACGAAAAAAACGTGTTTTTTCTAAATAGGCACATTTCCATCAAGTTTAGTAATTCCAATTTGTGTGATTTTAAGGTCAATGGAAACACAGCTAATGTCTCACAACTAATGACAACCTCTCCCATGTGTCTTGAGATATATGATCCCAGCTTTCCATGGCAAATCATTCCAACTGATCTATTGCGTGATCTTTCAGCATCTGTCACAGATTATCAATCCTATCCAGAACTGGGCTCAGAGACCCACTCCACCATCCTGATTTTCACATCCCTCAAAAAAAACTCAATTTTTCAAAAGAGACTCAACAACCTTGCTTGTCTAGTTTGTTTTCTAAAAGACCTGACAGCAAGTGTAAAAGTTTATCTCAGGTGAGATTAAGCAGAGAGTTTTATGACGGTCTACAATCTTGTGTGGATTTTAAAATCCAGAAAGTTTTGAAATAAGTTATGATTGGCCCTAAAAACTGACATTGTTGTAAGATGAGGCTGTATTTTCCTCCCAGACAGTGTAGAGTTGCATTCAGGCAAAGTTGGCTGTTCATAAAGGGGGAGAACAATTTGATTTAACCTCCCTTGGTTACTTGTCCCTTTAACAAAGTTGGATATAAAAATTCAGAATTTGGCCATAAAATCCTTTGGTTCTTCAGAAGACACTAAGCTCCTGGATTGGATTTTTAATAGATTTTAAACACATTTAAAAAAATGCATTTATTGTTTTATTGTTTAGTCTTTTAGTTACTGTAGCTTTTTGT
>NW_015117621.1:15137-15769 GCF_001443285.1 Poecilia latipinna
CGGCACACTAGTGTGCCGCGGAACAGTGGTTGAAAAACACTGGTCTAGCTGATATTACCACTGAAATAATCCATTCATTTTAAACTTCCTGTTTCACCAACATGTAATACCACTAGTGATGCACAATATATCAGCCCTACCATGGGCATCAGCCAATATTGCTAATTTCTTAAAACATATTTGTCTGATAAATAAAACTGAGCTGATATTAACAACCAATATTAATTTATATCTTCTTGTTTTTGGAGGAGAACTGGAGGAAGTTTGTCATTTGGTGTTCAGTCATGTTACACCTTGATGGTGATGCAGCAAAGGATTGTGGGAATTTTAACTGAATCAGAGAAGCAGTGGTGAAGTCACTGGTGTGCTAGGTTTTTTTAAGGCGTTAAAAGGATAGTGAAATATTTCTAACATATTCAACATCAGCAACTACTGGTTATTGGATATTGGATATTTTGGATATAGATTTTGGCCCAAATTTTCATATTGATGCATCCCTAAGTAGTATTAAAGAAGTAAAATAAATCTTAATCAATTAAGATGATTTTATTGGTTATGCACTGAGAAAAATTTGACCAATGGTTACTTAAAAAAATTGTGGCAACAAAGTGACACGTAATATAATTGAATAG
>NW_015117622.1:0-1623 GCF_001443285.1 Poecilia latipinna
TGAAAAAATTTGTCAGTTTAGTATGACGTTGAAAAAGTACAAAAAAGAGAGTTTAGTATTATTACGTAAAAATGTGAAAAAATTTGTCAGTTTAGTATGACGTTGAAAAAGTACAAAAAAGAGAGTTTAGTATTATTACGTAAAAATGTGAAAAAATTTGTCAGTTTAGTATGACGTTGAAAATGTGCAAAGAAGTGAGAGTTTAGTATGATTACGTAAAAATGTGAAAAAATTTGTCAGTTTAGTATGACGTTGAAAGTGCAAAAAAGAGTCATAGTATAGTATGGCTTCAAAAAAGTGCAAAAAAGAGTCATAGTATAGAATGGCTTCAAAAAAGTGCAAAAAAGAGTCATAGTATAGAATGGCTCCAAAAAAGTGCAAAAAAGAGTCATAGTTTAGTATGGCTTCGAAAAAGTGCAAAAATTTGTCATAGTACTATATGACTTCAAAAAAGTGCAAAAAATTGTCATAGTTTAGTATGGCTTCAAAAAAGTGCAAAAAATTGTCATAGTTTAGTATGACAACATAAATGTGAAAAAAATTGTCATAGTTTTGTATGAAGTTGAAAATGTGCAAAAAAGAGTCATAGTTGAGTATGGCGTCAAAAAAGTGCAAAATATTGTCATAGTATGTATGACGTTGAAAAAGTGCAAAAAGTGAGTTTAGTATGATTACATAAAAATGTGAATTTTTTTTGTCAGTTTAGTATGACTTTTAAAAAGAGCAAAAAAGAGTCATAGTTTAGTATGGCTTCAAAAAAGTGCAAAAATTTGTCATATTTTTTATGACGGTGGAAAAGAGCAAAACGTGAGAGTGTTGGATGATTNAAAAGAGTCAGTTTAGTTTGAAGTAAAAAAGTGCAAAAAAGAGTCACAGTATAGTATGACTTCAAAAAAGTCCATAAAAGAGTCATAGTTTAGTATGACGACGTAAAAATGGGAAAAAATTTGTCAGTTTAGTATGACGTTGAAAAAGTGCAAAAAAGAGTCATAGTATAGTATGACTTAAAAAGTGCAAAAATTTGTCATAGTATAAGTATGACTTCAAAAAAGTGCAAAAATTCTTTATAGTTTAGTATGACAACGTAAATGTGAAAAAATTTGTCATAGTATGACGTTGAAAAAGTGCAAAAAAAGTGAGTTTAGTATGACTTCAAAAAAGTGCAAAAATTTGTCATAGTTTAGTATGACAACATAAATGTGAAAAAAATTGTCATAGTTTAGTATGAAGTTGAAAATGTGCAAAAAAGAGTCAGTATATTATGACTTCAAAAAAGTGCAAAAATTTGTCATAGTTTAGTATGACGACGTAAAAGTGAAAAAAAATTTAAAAGTTTAGTATGACGTTGAAAAAGTACAAAAAAGAGAGTTTAGTATTATTACGTAAAAATGTGAAAAAATTTGTCATAGTATGTATGACGTTGAAAAAGTGCAAAAAGTGAGAGTTTAGTATGATTACATAAAAATGTGAATTTTTTTTGTCAGTTTAGTATGACGTTGAAAAAGTGCAAAAAGTGAGAGTTTAGTATGATTACATAAAAATGTGAATTTTTTTTGTCAGTTTAGTATGACGTTGAAAAAGTGCAAAAAAGAGTCATAGTATAGTATGGCTTCAAAAAAGTGC
>NW_015117622.1:7704-8534 GCF_001443285.1 Poecilia latipinna
ATTGTCATAGTTTAGTATGGCTTCAAAAAAGTGCAAAAAATTGTCATAGTTTAGTATGGCTTCAAAAAAGTGCAAAAAATTGTCATAGTTTAGTATGACGACGTAAAAGTGAAAAAAAATTTAAAAGTTTAGTATGACGTTGAAAAAGTACAAAAAAGAGAGTTTAGTATTATTACGTAAAAATGTGAAAAAATTTGTCAGTTTAGTATGACGTTGAAAGTGCAAAAAAGAGTCATAGTATAGTATGGCTTCAAAAAAGTGCAAAAAATTTGTCATAGTTTAGTATGACTTTTAAAAAGTGCAAAAAGTTGTCATAGTTTAGTATGGCTTCAAAAAAGTGCAAAAATTTGTCATAGTATGTATGACGTTGAAAAAGTGCAAAAAGTGAGAGTTTAGTATGATTACATAAAAATGTGAAAATTTTTTGTCATAGTTTAGTATGATGTTGAAAAAGTGCAAAAAAGAGTCATAGTTAGTATGGCTTCAAAAAATGCAAAAATTTGTCATAGTTTAGTATGACAACATAAATGTGAAAAAAATTGTCATAGTTTAGTATGAAGTTGAAAATGTGTACAAAAAAAAAGTCATAGTTTAGTATGGCTTCGAAAAAGTGCAAAAATTTGTCAGTATAGTATGACTTTAAAAAAGTGCAAAAAATTGTCATAGTTTAGTATGAAGTTGAAAATGTGCAAAAAAGTCATGGTTTAGTATGGCTTCGAAAAAGTGCTAAAATTTGTCAGTATAGTATGACTTCAAAAAAGTGCAAGAAATTGTCATAGTTTAGTATGACTTCAAAAAAGTGCAAGAAATTGTCATAGTTTAGTATGACT
>NW_015117622.1:14663-16376 GCF_001443285.1 Poecilia latipinna
TTTAGTATGACTTCAAAAAAGTGCAAGAAATTGTCATAGTTTAGTATGACTTCAAAAAAGTGCAAGAAATTGTCATAGTTTAGTATGACGTTGAAAATGTGCAAAAAAAAAAGTCATAGTTTAGTATGGCTTCGAAAAAGTGCAAAAATTTGTCATAGTACTATATGACTTCAAAAAAGTGCAAACATTTGTCATAGTTTAGTATGACAACATAAATGTGAAAAAAATTGTCATAGTTTAGTATGAAGTTGAAAATGTGCAAAAATTTGTCATAGTATAGTATGACTTCGAAAAAGTGCAAAAAAGTGAGAGTTTAGTATGATTACATAAAAATGTGAATTTTTTTGTCATAGTTTAGTATGACATTGAAAAATTGCAACAAACAGTCATAGTATGTAGTATGACTTCNATGACTTTTAAAAAGTGCAAAAAGTTGTCATAGTTTAGTATGACTTTAAAAAAGTGCAATAAATTGTCATAGTTTAGTATGACGTTGAAAAAGTGCAAAAAAGAGTCATAGTTTAGTATGGCTTCAAAAAAGTGCAAAAATTTGTCATAGTATGTATGACGTTGAAAAAGTGCAAAAAGTGAGTTTAGTATGATTACATAAAAATGTGAATTTTTTTTGTCAGTTTAGTATGACATTGAAAACGTGCAACAATCAGTCATAGTATGTAGTATGACTTCAAAAAAGTGCAAAAATTTGTCATAGCATGTATGACGTTGAAAAAGAGCAAAAAGTGAGAGTTTAGTATGATTACATAAAAATGTGAATTTTTTTTGTCATAGTTTAGTATGACAACATAAATGTGAAAAAATTGTCATATTTTAATATGAAGTTGAAAATGTGCACAAAAAAGAGTCATAGTTTAGTATGGCTTCGAAAAAGTGCAAAAATTTGTCATAGTACTATATGACTTCAAAAAAGTGCAAACATTTGTCATAGTTTAGTATGACAACATAAATGTGAAAAAAATTCATAGTTTAGTATGAAGTTGAAAATGTGCAAAAAAGAGTCATAGTTTAGTATGGCTTCAAAAAAGGGCAAAAATTTGTCATAGTATGTATGACGTGGAAAAAGACCAAAAAGNTGTGCAAAAAAGTCAGTTTAGTATGGCTTCGAAAAAGTGCAAAAATTTGTCAGTATAGTATGACTTCAAAAAAAGTGCAAAAATTTGTCAGTATAGTATGACTTCAAAAAAAGTGCAAAAATTTGTCATAGTATAGTATGACGTTGAAAAAGTGCAAAAAGTGAGAGTTTAGTATGATTACATAAAAATGTGAATTTTTTTGTCAGTTTAGTATGACATTGAAAACGTGCAACAATCAGTCATAGTATGTAGTATGACTTCAAAAAAGTGCAAAAATTTGTCATAGCATGTATGACGTTGAAAAAGAGCAAAAAGTGAGAGTTTAGTATGATTACATAAAAATGTGAATTTTTTTTGTCATAGTTTAGTATGACAACATAAATGTGAAAAAAATTGTCATAGTTTAGTATGACTTTTAAAAAGTGCAAAAAGTTGTCATAGTTTAGTATGGCTTCAAAAAAGTGCAAACATTTGGCATAGTTTAGTATTACAACATAAATGTGAAAAAAATTGTCATAGTTTAGTATGAAGTTGAAAATGTGCAAAAAAGTCAGTATAGTATGGCTTCGAAAAAGTGCAAAAATTTGTCAGTATAGTATGACTTCAAAAAAAGTGCAAAAAT
>NW_015117623.1:0-7985 GCF_001443285.1 Poecilia latipinna
GGCCTGGTAGACACAGGCTAAAGCCAAGGATATAGAACAAATTATCTAATTATAGAAAATACATCCCTGGCCCCTTCACATTCAGAAAAACATATTCATATTCCACTTATTCAGCACATTAGGACATTGACTTGAACAGACTTTATAGAATAGTTAAACACTGACATTGTGGAACAGAAGACTGAAGAAAAACAGCTCCAGCTCTGATCCTCGCTGACCTGTCCTGAAAATCCTTTGGTCTTTAATGCACTTCTGTTCTGACAGTGGTTTCTGATCAGCTCTCTCTCATTAAAAAACCTACACAGTATGAAAAGTTAGCTAAACTAGGAAAATAACAATAAGAGTGGTTACTTCGGGCCAATTTAGTTACATGGGAAATATTTCTTGGTTGTTCAGAAGCAAGTTTCTGGCCGCAAAGTCAAGAAATTCTGTTCGTAAAATTACGTCAATATTTTCTGTCACTCTAAGGTAATGCAATGGATCCAGTTTGTCCTGTAAAATGGTTGAACTTAGTCCAAGCAGACTGAATTATGGATCTCTGATCACTCTATTGCCACATTCAAGATGTTGGCGACATACCGCAAGATTCGGCGTAAAATGACGCATCTATGTATTCATGTCTATGGTCCATATCGTTTAGTTAACATAGGACTGCAGTACCGATTCTGAAGTGCCTGAGCAGATTAGGCTGACCTTGGCAACACACAGATACTAAAATCTGATTGGACGAAACACCAATAATCCACACAGACATATATGGGAAGCAGCAAAGACAAGAGAAACATTATAAAAAAGAGAATAGACTATTGAAAGTAAATAACATTTAACTGAATACTTATCAATTAGGTTACAGCTAAATGTTAGTGATTCTGCTAGCTAGTGCAGTGACTGGCTGATCCTAATACTGAGCCGATTTGATATTAGCACAAATCACACATACTTTTATTTATTTCTGGTAGACAGAAATGCTGGAAAGGAATGTTTCCATCAACTGGAGATTTTAGATCAGGCCTATATATTCTGATCTTTTTTTTTTTTTTTTTTGGCTGATATTGAACCAGGACACCGCTGTAATTTTATAGGCAATATTTGTTTTACATATTTGCTGAAACTGTCAATATCTTGTGACAGCATGGTATGAGACAGGTAATCTGTGAAAAAAATCCAGCTCCTCTGCCTTCTCCTAGTGATAACTTAGAACAACTCATCGGAGCCACAAGGCAGATCTTGGCTCCAAGGGTGAAGGGACACATATTGGAAACCTGACAAATAAATAGCTTGAGCAGAAATGTCATAAACAGGTTACTTAGTAAAGTGTTAGTCCAATCTGACCAAGTAATGTAAAGCGTTACTATTTACAATCCAATAATCAGATTAAAGTTACGTATAGTTACGTATACAAGTCACTCAGTATCCATCCGTTCATTTTCTTACACCTTTGTCCCTAGTGGGTCAGGAGGTGTTGGTGCCTATCTCCAGCAAACGTTTCGGGTGAGAGGCGGGGTCACCCTGGACAGTGGTGACTGCATGCATGTTTCCCCATTTCAAGTTGCTGCTGAGCTCATGCAGCTTAAACAGGCACAGATGGATGGTTTCATTCTGCCTCTTGATGAGCAGAGTATAAAGCTAGGTGACCTCAGGGCCTCTTGGCCAATTGGGCAGCATGGGTGCTGCAGCTTTGTTGGAAATGTGTGTATTTGCCTTGTTTAGAAAGATGCCAGGTTCATGGTTTCTCCCAGGTTACTTTTTACTTAAGAGGATTGTCTAAAAGCCCTGGATTTTGTTATTTACACTCTCATTTTTTCTTTAGGTTTTTCCCCGCCACCGTCAAGATTCTTCCTGGTTTATTTTAAATAAAACTTTAACTATACTCTCCTGGTTTTGCTTCTTCATTTCCTGTTTGTTTCTCCCCCCGACCCCTCACAAACAATAGACTGGCTTGGGGATGCAATAGATGGATTTTTCATTGAGTAATCAAGTAGTTATTTTTTCAAAGTAACTATGCCATTCCTGGTAGTAAACTATCTACACTGTACATTAAACGTATGTATATGTTTTATGATCTCAAGGTGACAAATTGTCCCAAAAAACATCTTCTTCCATTTCCTATTGAACAAAATGGCTTGAGTCTTTAATCAAGCATCATTCCAGGACTGAACTCTCACTTTATCATTTGCCTCACAACTAGCAAGATAAATACACACAAGCTTACTACTCGATTTTGACATATTTTGTCAAAATGTTTTATTATTGATCAAAATACTTTTACATATGTTTGGCACTTGAACTGGTTCAAGTTTGTATTTTCAAGTTTGGTTCAAGAAAGTATTTTACCTTCAAAAACTGTAAGTAAAATACAGCTAGTCAAACTGTTTTAAACTGAATACAGTAGTTTTACCAACAAAAATAAAGTCTAAAAACATTTTTTTTCTTGAACAACATCAGTGCAACAGTTTTCCCACAAAAATAAATTAAAATCATACTTTTCACATCTAACAGACACCTTAGCTCCTCACTGATAACTCAGTGTGTTGTCTCACTTTCCTGCCCTGCATTCAATAACTTGCCAAACGAGCCATGGCTCTCAAAAGATTGAAAAACACAGACACAGGCAAAAAAGCCTAAATGTTTTTTTTTTCCTGTCATTTTCAGCCACAAACATTTGATTAAAATATCTTGTCGTGCTCCTGTCTCTCCCCTGTCCTGCTCTTTTCATAATAATTTTATTTAAAAAGTAACAACAGGTTAATACATATTTCAGTAAACTAATTGAAGACCTCACCAGAGCTTCCTCAGTCGCTTCACCTTTCTTCAACAGCATCACTATTCTAACACTGCCATTCTCTTGAGACATTACATAATATTTAATGCAATGATAAATGGTCGAGTATGATCAGGTGTTGTGTAGCCATTGCTCAAACTGACAAACTTTAAACAAAAACAACAGAAAAGGCTCATTTTACTGTTTCAGTCTCATTGTGATGAAATAAAACATTGTAGCTAGAGTAGCTAACCTTTAGGCAAAGGTTAGCAATAAAATATTGGACGTGTGATTATTCCAGAATTATCCGACTTAGCCCTGCAGTTTGAGAGAGTTCTGAGTTCAGTCACCGCTAACCAATAGGGACAGGTCTTACATCGCTCTCTTTAGGCCCTGTCCAGGATGTTCATGTGAGATTCACAAGCAAAACTTGGGTTCAACCAAAAAGAGAAATTAAAAAACAAACGTGAGAATGCTACCAAAAACTTCGACTGTCAACCAAAAAATTCTGACATGCGCAGATAAAAATTTATGTTATGCAAATAACTTTTTCCTTTCAAACAAAAATGAGTGATTTTAATAAAACATCTTTTTAAACATGTTTTTGTTTTAAAAAAATTAAATTCTTACAATTCAAAAAGTTTTGACCAGTTTCATTTCTTTATTTTTTTTTGATTGAGTAATTGTGAAACAAATTTAACTCCATACCAGTGAAGCAGGAAAAAGAAACCATCTGTTAACAGAAAGTCCTTTTATTTGACTTTTTTTTTTAAAAAGATGAACATATAAAGCACCATCTGAAAACAGAAGATGGCCACTTTGAAATAACAGACACATTAAAGAAAACTGTCATTCATGACAAACATTTACATCAGAAAGGACAGCAGAATTTCTTCCAAAGTAAAAAAAAAACAAAACCAAAAAAAAAAAAAACAAGTCCTGTAAAATGTACTTTAAAGAGCAGCCCTGGTACTTCAGCAGGTTAAACTGAGTCAGTCCTCTTGTAAGCCACCATGCTGTTCACCTTGTGGATGGAGGTGGTGAAGGAGCGCAGGCGCACCTCCTCTGATTGGTTGATTATCTGTGGGCCGGACTCCTCCCACTTGTCTGGAACCACCAGGTCTTTATCAGTGTAGACCAGGAGATCAAAGGCACCTGCAGTGGAAGGTCAGAGGTCAGAGATCATTGGAACAAAGGGAGATAGTAAAGAGAAAGAAGAGGAACTAACATGGCGTCTCCAGCAGAGGGAGGAAGGTAACTGTGGCTGTTATCTGCCTGATGACAGAGCGGATCTCATCTTGAATGATCTTGATGGATTTCTCCCTGGGAGCACTGGGAACACACAACCAACAACAAAAACTCATCCATACTGATGTCTGAGAGCTTATTTTAGGTTTATACTGCCCCCTGCTGGGGAAGATAATTTTGTACCCTACAGTTTCTAACAATATTCTGTCTAATTTGAATCCCAAAAAAAACATCAAATAAAATGTTTTGTGTGAAATCAGATGTTTTATCTGAAGAAAGCAACATAGCGCTGACCTGCTCTCCTTAGCCGATTTGTCACACTCGATGTCAAACTGCCATCTCTCCAGCACCTCGTTGGTTTCCAGACATGTAATGACCAACACCAGCTTCTGCACGGTGCACTCAAACAGCCACTCTGAAACAATGATGAACAGAAGGAGAACATTTGGAGCGCACCGATTCCAGCTCTTCTGGTCTGATCAACCAATAGTCATTTTCTTCCTAAAAACATCAGTTATGTTAATTAGTTTCTGAAAACTTCATTCTACAACTAAAATAATACACAAATAGTTGTGCACTGACTGCAGTTTTCTAGCCGATCAATTTAATTGATCTGAAAAGTTGCTAGATATAGCAACTTTTTATTGCTATATAAAAAGTTGCTAGATATAGCAACTTTTCAGAGCAACAAAGTTCCTTTCACATGCAAGTATCGAAGGATCGCCCGAAATTAAGACAATGGTGTCTGCTTTATTGGTGCACTCCTACATAAAGAAACAATGGAGAATCCAACCAAAAATGAAAGAACTGAAAATAATTCTCATATATTAACTGATTTTTACTAAACTTCAAACAAATGATTTAAGAAATGCAAAACTATTTAACCAGGATAACTTTATCATCATCTGCATATCTTATTGAGGGCAGTATTTTTAGATCATCAATCTATTGCTGCCACCTACTGGTCAATGATATTACATTACATACTCTTACTTTACTGTGTCAGAATTACTGATTTTAACAGGGATATTTGACTCTGATCAGACTATCGAGATCAACTTTCAACCTTTTGGTTTCCATGGTGACCTGTAGCTGAGGCCAAGCAGAAAAATCAAGTTGTCATTAGAACGTCAGGAATCCATGGAATAAAATCTGAAAACTATTTCAGTTCAGGTGACTCGTCTCTTGAGCCGTTCTACTGAGCACCGGTACCTTTGAGCTGAGACACCACGTTGGTCAGGTAGTTCTTCAGCTTGGGGTCAGTGGTGAGCTGCAGGGTCATGTCATAGTGTGTGACTCTGGTGAAAGTCTCAGGAGGGTAGATGCCCCGCTGGTACAGGATACTGTTGATGCCAAATGCTGTGGAGAGACACTGGGTCAGCTAAGGTTCAGCTAAAGATGCTTAGAAACCATGTTGAAGTGGAACTGGAGATGCATGGATCAGGCATTACTGGCTTATATTGATTTCTTGCTTCCTTTGAGGGAGACTGACTCAATATATCCAATTGCAATGATCACTGCAATTGCAATGTGTGCAATATCAACACAAACTGCTTGAATGCAATTTTTTTTTTTCGACTAACATGCAAAAAATATGTTTGGCCTTTTGGATTTCTTTCTACAGACTATAAACCCAGACGCTTGTGCACTAATTTACACGCCACTTCAGACTTTTACCCGTATTTGGCCAGTGGCGGGTGCTAATTTGCGCCCCTGCTCATAACAAACTGTCACAACGTGGTGACAGCTTTAACAAATATAGAGAAAACATTTTTTTTATTAAAGTTGTATACTGCAGCTTGAATAAAATGCAAGTACGTAGCATTTTTTGAGAAATCTGGATTGCTTCACGTATATTTTGCACATTGCCTATGACTGTTGCTCGTGGGGACAGACATTACAGTAATCTAAAAAACAAACAAAAAAATGTAAGCAACCTATTTGACAGGAGTTGCATGTAAAATTGACAAACAGTAAATATTGTGATAGTATCAGTATTGGACCAAAGAAAGCAGGGCTTTAAAATTGTGGTGCTTTTTATGGGTGAAATAGACTCAAGAAATTGTAACAGCAGCTGCGAAGGGGGTGCTTAATTTATTTGTTTTTGTCATTGGGCCCAAAATTCCTGGCGGCGCCCCTGCAGGAGACTAATAAATGATCTCCTTTCTCAAAGGAGCAGCTTCGTCGTCAAAGTCAGCTCCTGGGTCCACCAGGCGTTTTGAACAGACGCATGGTTCCCACTGGGCATGAAAGTATTTCTCAAGCATGCATGAAAGAATCAAGGCAACACTCCAGGTATGATTTTGATGAGGGAATAAAATCATAACATGATGTAAGGCTAAAAAAAGTGTCACCTTTGCGTAACACCTCTTTAATTCATTAAACCCAGCAACCTCTCGCTAAACATCCCCCACAAAACGCTAAAATGTAACCATATCAATGTCTACTGCTCCAGTAAACAACTTTAACACCGAGGCAAAGATCGGTTTATGAACGAATTGCGCTCCTATAGACTTCGGGATGCATATTATGAAAAATATCAACATTAAACTCCATTTGATTTGCTTTTGTAGCGCTCGACTTCAACGTCAGCGTGGTACAGGTGAGCGGTGCATTCCACTATGAAGACCAGCAAAAATAAATCGTTATCTGCAACGACAATAAGTTGCACTTATAGCTCAGAGCAAACACACTGGCTTCCGATGTTTATTGCAGTTTCATGTTGAGTTCATGAGTTTAACAAAGACTCAGCTCAGGCCCAACAGTTTCACTTTAGCACAGCGTGTTGTGTCGAAGCTAAGGGAAGAAACGCGCTGCTAAGCTATGGATTGAAGCTGAATACTTACAGAAGAACTCAGCCACCAACTCCGCGCTTCCTTTAAGAGTGATTCCCTTAAGAGTACTGGTCATGGTTCCAATTATCACCAACAGATTCTCCTCTAAAAGATTTTTGTGCCGCTTCTCTGTTCTCTGTTCTCTTCTGCTACCCGCCGTCCAGTTTGAAAATGTCATATGCACTTACACGCATGCGTAAAGCCTCCCTTCTCAAGTTGCGTTTACATTTTCTTGACGCGAGGGGGCAGTGCATAACAATCCAACTGTTGATCTCAGTCTTGCCACGAAAGACCTTGAAAGATTTTCGCAAATTGAACTAGTAATCACTACATTTAACTTTCTTGCTGCATTCAGTGAGCCAAACCGCTGCATGTGTTCAGAACAAGAAAGCAGGCATTCCTATACTTTTGTGTAATATTTCATTCAAACTTGTCATTTCAAGATTTATTGTTGTGCTGTCAGATTTTGGTGCCATTGCTCGCAAGTCTGTCCGAATGTCAAAGTCGAAGTTATTTGTCCTTCTATATAAAAGAAAGTGCTGCTACTTTCAGTAGTTTAAAGAAGAAATTACATTTTATTTGTTTTTTAGAGATTCCCCTGTAGTCAAATTCTCAATTTGTTTAAGTTTTGTTTGTCCAGTTATAGAATTTGTTTAGTCCTTTCTTGCATCTTGACAGAAACCAAACTGTTTATAGATTTATATCAAATTTATATCAAGGGAGAATACATATTTCACATACCAAAACAGCAAGTTTCTCAGCTTTAATTTAATCCACATTTATAGAAATCGGTAATGCTCATTCCGCATTGGAACAGTCGGGTTTTGTGGACAGACTCACAGCGTAGTAATGGCGCCTGCAGGAGCGTTGCTAGTGTTGTCAGCTAACGGGCGATGTCCAAACTAGTAATTTATATCAATAGAGAAATCCTACAACCGCTAAAATCTGACAACGGTCCGTTTTGTTAACAATTTGTTAAGGAATACATTGCGCTTATTCATCTTCTTGGTTTTGCTGGCAGTTGGCAACAAATCTTTAGTAGCATTACAGCCACCTACTGGTATGGAGTGTGGTTCATGATGGTCTAATCAGGGGTGAAAGTAGTTTTAAATTCTTGGGGGTACTATGACAAACTATATATA
>NW_015117623.1:14080-18837 GCF_001443285.1 Poecilia latipinna
AAAAATTTAAATTTTTTTTCCTGATTTAAAATTGTTTTATTTCTCAGCAAGGTATCACATCAGGAACAAAGAGGTATCAGGTTTTGCAGCCACAGAAGTCTATAAATTAAAGAAAATAATGACTAAAGTTAGAAAACAACTTTGATTTAAACGATGCACAGTAGCATTTTAATATTTTTTATAGTCTTTTGGTGTTTTGTTTTTAGCTTCTTACCCAACATGGAATCTTTTAAAATAGCATCACTGAATCTTAACGGGGCAAGGGAGGCTGAAAAACGGGCTTTAATTTATCAAACATTGAACCAAAAGAAAATCAACGTCATTTACCTGCAAGAAACGCACAGAGATTATTTAATATAGACACACTATCTAATATAGAGAATGGAGGGGGAGGTCATTTTAAGCCATGGCACCTCCCAGAGTGCAGGGGTGGGCTTCCTCTTTTCTAGAGCTTTCACTCCAAACTTTCTTGAAGTTGAACATGTCATTCAGGGGAGGTGTCTTTTAGTTGAGATAAAGTTTGATGATTTTAATATAGGTTTTATCAATATTTATGCTCCTATCACCAATGCAGAGAAAAAGCGTTTTTTTTAACAAATTGGGGAACGGTTGGGTGATTGTGGGTCTTGGGTCTGAGGATTATGTTTTAAGTGCACTGAAATTGAGTTTTTAGACTGTAATCATGCAGAGCCACATCCAGCGGCCCAACATGCTCTGCAGCAGCTGGTCTCGTCTCATGGCCTGGTGGATGTATGGAGGAGGATGCATGCAGGCTCCAGGTAGTACACATGGTCCCACATGAAGAAAAACAGAATCTCTTTAGCCTGTCTTGATCGTTTTTATTGTTTTAAACACCATTTTAACGCGTTTAAAACATGCCAGATTTTACCAGCGGTTTTTACAGATCACTCGTTGCTTTTAGGTAGTGTTTTTATCAGAAACATTTTACCTAGAAGCGCTTACTGGCATTTTAACTCTGCTTTAACTTATGATCAGGGTTTTAAAGAGATTTTACATTATTTTTGGACTGGTTTTAGACAAAGAAAGTCTGATTTTACCCGTCTTAAAGAGTGTTGGGACTATGGAAAAGTTCAGATAAAACTGCTGAGTCAACAGCACACTCTCAATGTCACCCGTGACATAACCAGATCTATCAGAGATCTGGAGATAAATATCGTGGAATTAGAACGACTTAGTGAATCCACAGAAAATCGAGAACATATTGAAGCTCTCAAATCTAAAAGGCTAACTTTAGCAAACCTGCTGGAAAACAAAGTCCAAGGCGTATTGGTCAGGTCCCGGATCCAGAACATCACAGAGATGGATGCTCCCTCTAGCTTTTTCTTCAGCTTGGAGAGGAAGCACGGGCAGAGGAAGCAGATCCACTCTTTGCTGTCGGACACGGGGCAGCAATTGAGTGAACCAGAGCAGATCAGGAGGAGGGCTGTGGAGTTTTACTATTCTCTGTTCCAAAGTGAGTACAAGGAGAATGAGGAACTGTTTAGGGAGTTCTGTGATGAACTACCCCAGGTCTCCGAGGAGACCAACTCCGAGCTGGAGCGCCCCCTGGGGCTCCAAGAACTCCACACGGCCCTCCTCGGAATGCAGGGCCAGAAGTCCCCGGGCGTTGACGGGCTCACNCCCGCTGCTGAGGAGCAGGCGGAAGGTACTGTTGAGGTGTCAGGAGTGGAAAGTGTGGAAATGAGTGCAGATGTAGGAAAGGATGAGAGCACAGTGTTGTGTGGTGATGGGGTGAATGTCGGTGGTGATGGTATTAATGGTGGGAGTGATGGGGTGAATGGTGGTGAGGGTGAAAGTGAAGTGAGGGAGAGAGATGGTGTGCAGGGAGAGCAGCAGGTGGAGGTGAGGGGCGATGAAGAGCATTTAGGGTGTAGGGATCAGGGAGGGAAAGGAGAGGTGCAGGTGGAGGAACAGAACGGTGCAGAGTTGGTTTTTGGAACTGGAGTGGCAGGAGAGACAGGTGAAACGGAAGAGGCGATGGAACTGGAGGCTTCAGCCCCGTTAAAGAGGCGAAGTAAAAGGAGGAATGTGGTGACAGCTGTACAGGCCAGCAAGCAGGCCTGCAAGCTGGCTGCAGAGAGGAAGGAGGTGTCGGACAGCAGCGACAATGAGAGCTGGTTCTCTGACAGCAGCGAAATATCTGTCAGTCAAACAAGTTGCAAAACACCAAGATACCCTGTAGAGTCTTTTAGAACTTTTTTAAAAGAAACTAAAGGATTCAGAGGAATAAAGTTAGAAAGTTATTTTCCCAATTTGAGATTATTTTACTTCTCCGCGAGATATTATATCAGAAATAAAGAGGCATCAGGTTTTACGGATACAGAAGTTTTTAGATTAAAGAAAATAATGTCAAAAGCTAGGAAACAACTTTGAGTAAAAATGAGGCACAGTAGTATTTTATTATTTTTTATAAGGTTTTTATGTTTTGGTTTTAGCTTCTTACCCAATATGGATTCTTTTAAAATTGCATCTTTGAATCTTAACGGGGCGAGGGGAGCTGAGAAACGTGCTCTAATTTACCAAACATTAAACCAAAAAAAAATTGACATCTTTTTTTTACAAGAAACTCACAGTGATTCTTTAATAGAAACAGACTGGGGCAGAGAGTGGAGGGGGGGGGATAATTTAAGACACGGCACCTCCCAGAGTGCAGGGGTGGGTTTTCTGTTTTCCAGAGCTTTCACCCCAAACTCCACAGAAGTCGAACATGTCGTTCAAGGGAGGTGTCTTTTAGTCAAAACCAAATTTGATCATTTTAGCCTGGTTTTTATCAATATTTATGCTCACAGTACCAATGCAGAGAAAAAGCGTTTTTTTGAGAAAATTGGGGAAAGGCTGGGTGATTGTGGGTCGGAAGATTATGTTTTTATTGGTGGGGATTTTAATTGTTCAGAAAACGAGTTTTTAGATCTAATCATGCAGAGCCACATCCGGCAGCCCAACATGCTCTGCGGCAGCTGGTCTCGTCTCATGGCCTGGTGGATGTATGGAGAAGGATGCATGCAGGCTCCAGGCAGTACACATGGTCCCACATTAAAGAAAATAAAATCTCTTTAGCCCGTCTTGATCGTTTTTATTGTTTTAAACACAATTTTAATGTGTTTAAAGCATGCCAGATTTTACCAGTGGCTTTTACAGATCACTCGTTGCTTTTAGGTAGTGTTTTTATTAGAAACATTTTACCTAGAAGCGCTTACTGGCATTTTAACTCAGCCTTAACTTATGATCGGGGTTTTAAGGAGGTTTTAAGTTATTTTTGGACTGATTTTAGACAAAGAAAGTCTGATTTTACCAGTCTTAAACAGTGGTGGGACTACGGAAAAGTACAGATAAAACTGCTGAGTCAGCAGCACACTCTCAACGTCACCCGTGACATTACCAGATCTATCAGAGATCTGGAGATAAATATCGTGGAATTAGAATGACTTAGTGAATCCACAGGAAATCGAGAGCATATTGAAGCTCTCAAATCTAAAAGGCTAACTTTAGCAAACCTGCTGGAGAATAAAGTCCAAGGCTCATTGGTCAGGTCCCGGGTCCAGAACATCACAGAGATGGATGCTCCCTCTAGCTTTTTCTTCAGCTTGGAGAGGAAGCACGGGCAGAGGAAGCTGATCCACTCCTTGCTGTCGGACACGGGGCGCCAACTGAGTGAACCAGGTGAGGTCAGGAGGAGGGCTGTGGAGTTTTATCGTTCTTTATTTCAAAGCGAATACAGAGAGAACGAGGAACTGTTTAGGGTGTTCTGTGATGAACTACCCCAGGTCTCCGAGGAGACCAACTCCGAGCTGGAGCGCCCCCTGGGGCTTCAGGAATTCCACACGGCCCTCCTCGGAATGCAGGGCCAGAAGTCCCCGGGCGTTGACGGGCTCACGGTGGAGTTCTACAGGGCCTACTGGGATCTTCTGGCAAAAGACCTGCTCGAGGTGTACAACGAGAGTTTGTCCACTGGTTCGCTCCCCTTGTCCTGCCGCAGGGCGGTCATAACCCTGCTGCCAAAAAAGGGCAACTTGCAGGACATTAAGAACTGGCGCCCCGTGTCCCTCCTCTGCACCGACTACAAGATCCTCTCCAAGGCCCTGAATACTAGGCTGGTGAAAGCTATGCAGCAGGTCATCCACCGGGATCAGACCTATTGCGTCCCCAGCAGGTCCATGGTAGATAACATCTACCTGATTCGGGATGTTTTGGAGGTCTCCGGTTCATTGGGTTTACAAACTGGCTTGATTTCATTAGATCAAGAAAAGGCATTTGACCGCGTTGAACACAGCTTCCTCTGGAAAACCATGAGGGGGTTTGGGTTCAGCGAGGGTCTTATTGCCAAGATCCAGGTAATGTACAGTGACATTGAGAGTGTGCTGAAGATCAACGGCAGCCTGTGTGCTCCTTTTAGGGTGTGTAGAGGCGTTCGACAGGGCTGCGCACTCTCGGGGATGCTCTACGCACTCTCCCTGGAACCCCTCCTCTGGAAAATACGCTCGAGTGTTTATGGTTTGGTTTTACCTGGTTTTAGTAACAATATTGTTTTATCTGCCTATGCTGATGATGTTGTTGTTTTTATAAAAGATCAGCAAGATGTCAGTGTTTTAACCAAGATCACAGAAAAATTCTCTGTTTTGTCTGCTGCGAGGGTGAACTGGGGAAAGAGCGAAGCCCTGGCCGTCGGCGAGTGGTCTGCTGGGCTCCCAGTTCTCCCTCAAGGTCTTGTGTGGAAAAAAGACGGTTTTAAGTATCTT
>NW_015117623.1:21027-25399 GCF_001443285.1 Poecilia latipinna
AGGTCTACAATGAGAGTCTGTCCACCGGTTCACTCCCCTTGTCCTGCCGCAGGGCAGTCATCACTCTGCTGCCCAAAAAGGGAAACCTGCAGGACATCAAGAACTGGCGCCCTGTGTCCCTCCTCTGCACCGACTACAAGATCCTCTCCAAGGCCCTGGCCACAAGGCTAGGGAAGGCTATGGAGCAGGTCATCCACCGGGATCAGACCTATTGCGTCCCCAGCAGGTCCATGGTAGATAACATCTACCTGATTCGGGATGTTTTGGAGGTCTCCGGTTCATTGGGTTTACAAACTGGCTTGATTTCATTAGATCAAGAAAAGGCATTTGACCGCGTTGAACACAGCTTCCTCTGGAAAACCATGAGGGGGTTTGGGTTCAGCGAGGGTCTCATTGCCAAGATCCAGGTTCTGTACAGTGACATTGAGAGTGTGCTGAAGATCAACGGTAGCCTGTGTGCTCCTTTTAGGGTGAGTAGAGGCGTTTGACAGGGCTGCACGGTCTCGGCTCTACACACTCTCCCTGGAACCCTTTCTCCAGAAAATATGCTCGTGTGTTTATGGTCTGGTTTTACCTGGTTTTAGTAACAATATGGTTTTATCTGCCTATGCTGATGATGTTGTTATTTTTATAAAAGATCAGCAAGATGTCAGTGTTTTAACCGAGATCACAGAGAAGTTCTCTGTACTGTCTGTTGCAAGGGTGAACTGGGGAAAGAGCGAAGCCCTGGCTGTGGGCGAGTGGTCTGCTGGGCTCCCGGTTCTCCCTCAGGGTCTAGTATGGAAGAAAGACGGTTTTAAATATCTTGGTGTGTTTTTAGGCAATACAGATATTGTAAATAAAAAATGGGAAAACGTTGAGCAGAAAATCAAAAACAAGTTATCTAAATGGAAGTGGCTTCACTCCCAGATGTCAAAGCAGGGCAGGGTGTTGGTTTTAAATAATCTTGTAGCATCACAGCTGTGGCACAAACTTTCTGTTTTAGACCCACCACCTGGTTTATTAGTCAAAATACAGTCAGAAATGGTCGACTTTTTCTGGAATTGTCTACACTGGCTGCCACAGTCTGTGTTGTTTTTACCAAGAGAGGAGGGGGGCCAGGGCCTTGTCCACCTGGCCAGTAGAACAGCAACTTTTTGTTTACAGTTTCTACAAAAATACCTGACAGGATTGTGGAGGGATGTGGCCAGCTGTATGCTGCTCTGTTTTTAACTGATTTTAGTCTTTCACATTTAAAGGGTTTGCCTCAGTTTTATCAGGATGTTTTTAAATCCTGTGCTCTTTTTAAGCTGAAAGGAGCAAAAATGCATAATTCTCTCCATTGGCTTTTAGAAGAATAACTACTGTGCGGAGCAATACTGGACGTCTGCGATAGCACCATGCCGGGCTTTTCTGAGGCCTTGTCCAGGTCTGGGACGGTGACCCTGCGGCATCTGGTGCAGGTGGGGGGACCAGACCTCTCTAATGTGCAAGAGGCTGGCTTGATGCTTGGGGTCCGGTCCGCCAGACTGGTACGACGCTTCCAGGAGCGGGTGAAGGAGCAGCTGACAGCTGAGAAGAAGCGACTCCTGCAGCTAAACGCAACAAAAAAGTGCCTGCCTGACCTGAACGACCCGTTCCCGGATGTGGCCTTGGATCCAGGTTTTGTGGAAGACGGTGGTCCCCTGCTGCAGAGTATCGTGCCAGGAATGGATTTATGTAAAACTGGTCCAAAAGTACTGTACAAACACTGTACAAAGATTTTTAACAGGAGAACTCTCAACAAAAGGCCCTGCAGTGTCTGGAGTAACAAACTTGGAGGACAAAATCCACAGTGGAGGACTTTGTACAAGCCTCCAATAAAGAAAAGGACTGGTGACCTTCAGTGGAGGATTCTTCATGGCTCCATCGCTACGAACTCGTTTTTATCGGCCATCAGTTCTGGGGTTTTAAATTAGTGTCCTTTTTGCAGTTTGTCTGAGAGTGCTTTTCATGTTTTATGGATTGTGTACGGTTGACTGGTTTTTAAAAAATTTTTACGAGATTTTTTAGCCTTTTTGGCATGGTTTTTACCAGTTCTGTTTTTATCTACTGTGTGCATTACAGTCGAGCCACTAGTTTTAAATTCTGTATTTTAAATTATTTAATTGCAGAGGCCAAAATGTCTATTTATATAACTCGATACGACAAATTGCAGGCTGGACCTGAGCTTGATGCCGTGGCTCTGTGGAAGTGTAACATCAAGTCCAGGTTGAGATTCGAGTTTTGCTTCCACAGAGCCACCGGGGATTTAAATAGTTTTTTACAACTGTGGGGTTTTAAGAATGTATTGTGCACCGTTTCTGATCAGGAAGAACTAATAAATAAGCTGCTGATGTAAATATTTGTTGTTTTTTATTTCATTTCTTTGACCTGATTATGTAACAGTTTATTGTTAAATTATTGTACAATAAATGTTTTGTTAAAAAAAAAAAAATCTTCTTCTTCTTTAGGTTTTAACAGGAGCTTACATCCATTAATGTTGCACTACTGCCATCTATTGGATCCTAATATCTATAACAGTATTTTTTTTAAAACGAAAAATCTTCTTTTTCCCCTCAATACTCTTTAACTGATCAACCACATTCTTAAATTTCAATTCCCTACTAAAACCTAATTCCGTTTTTAATAATCTTCTTTGATTTGCATATTTTCTACAACTAATAAAAACATGTTCCATCGTTTCTACAGTATCACACCAACTACATAAACCAGTAAGATGTTTCCCCATCTTATAAAGAGTTTCATTTAAAAAACTGTGCCCGGTTCTTATTCGATTTATAATTATCTCCTCCCTCCTGTTTATTCCTCTGTTCCTTACTACATCAACTGTATTTTGTATCCTTATATAAATGTCTTCCATTTATTTCATTATCCCACCTAATTTTCCATATCTTCTTGCTTTCTCTCCAAACTATACTTTTGCCTTCAGATTTAGATAACTTTATTGGCATATCAATATCTTCTTTTTTAATAGCCTCCTCAGCCAACCTATCTGCTCTTTCTTTACCCAAAATACCTGAGCAGGAGTCCAGAATAATATTACATTTTTATTTTTTTCACATATCCTATGATGAACTGCCATAACCTCATATAATATATTTTGATGATTATTTGTACTTCCCTTTTCAATACTCAACAATGCAGATAATGAAACACTACAAACTAATTTTTTATTTATATTGGCATTCTCCACCCATTCTAAAGCTAATATAGCACACAATTCTACTGCATAAATACTCAGATGGTCTTTTTGAAATATTAATCTTTAACTCAGGAATCACTACTGCTATACTGGTTGCTTCATTTTTGGGTCTTTCGAACCATCAGTATAAATTTGCAAATAATCATTATATTCATTCTGTATTTGATTATAAAATTCTTCGCAAATTTCTATTGTATTTATTTTCTTAATATTTGATAGTGATCTGTCTACATTAATATATTTCCATGTCCATGTAGGTCTCAAAGGCCACAATACTGTTGGACTAAATTCTTTATAATATACATTAAATATTTTTTGCTCTGTCATCCCCAACCCACCCAAAACTGTTAAATTGTTTCTTTCCTCTTTCCCAACAATTTTCTAATACTTTCTTAACTGGATGTTCTTCATTATATCCTTTTGAATTTATCCAATAATTAATCATTATCTGTTGTCTTCTGATACATAATGGCATTTCTCCTGATTCTACTTGTAAAGCACATACTGGCATTGATTTACCTGCCCCTAAACAAATTCTCAATGCTCTGGCTTGAATAACATCAAATTTTTTTTAACCTAGTTTTCGCCGCTGAACCATACACCACACTCCCATAATCTGTTCTTGATCGAATGAGTGACACATAAATATTTTTAAGTGATTTTCTTTTTCTTGACAAGGTTGTAACATAACTGGCCTCGACGTATTGGCAAACCGCTTCTCTTAAGATGCAGGTAACGAGGTAATTGCCGACCGGTGTGTAGATGACGTCAGAGAGTCTCCAGGACTCCATCTGGTGGAGAAAACCCCCAAACCTCCACCCAGAGCTAAAAATACCCAGAACTTAACACACGTGGGCACAGCGAACAAGATTGCAGCTGGCTAGGTATGTAATTGTAGGGGTAGGGTTAGACTGTAGAAATGAATGGAAGTCAAGGGAAAGTCCCCACAAAGATAGCGTAACAAACGTCTTTGTGCGTTTGCATGTGTGATTCTTTAATTATCCTAATTAGGACAATTTTTGGCATATTTACTAACCCTCTGAAAATCGATGGGCCTTATGGGGACCTTTATAGCTTTATAGCTCCACTGTAGAAAATGAGGCTCTAACATTCACAAATGACAGTGAAATAAAATCCAGTCCAACATCT
>NW_015117624.1:0-2838 GCF_001443285.1 Poecilia latipinna
ATGACACACTGCTTACTGGGCCTAATTTAATCAATCCTTTGTTAGGAGTGCTATGTCGCTTCAGGAAAGAGACCATAGCAATAATTTGTGATATAGAAAGAATGTTTTACCAATTTTCTGTCACTCCTGAATCCAGAAATTATCTTAAATTCCTCTGGTGGAAAGGAGGAGATTTGGAGAAAGAACCACATGAGTACAGGATGGCAGTTCATCTCTTTGGAGCTGCTTCATCTCCAGGATGTGCCAATTTTTGGCTAAAGCATCTAGCACAGCAGCACAAGACTAACTATCCTCAAGCAGCCACATTTATTGAGAAAAACTTTTATGTGGATGATGGCTTAGTTAGTGTCCCATCAGAAGAGGAAGCCAAGAAACTTCCTCATAAAAGTTGTGTAAAAAGGGAGGCTTACGGCTTCACAAATTCAATTCAAACAAGGAAGCTGCTCTCGCCTGCTTGGGTCCTTCAGAAGTAGCAGCAGCCTTCGAGCCCCATGGTTTGGATCCAGCCTCATCGGAGCGTGCACTTGGCATTCAATGGTTGAATGGTGGGACGATCCTCTCCCAGAAGATATAAAGCCACGGTGGGATAAATGGATAAATGATCTACAGAGACTGAAAGAGATCTCAATTCCGAGATGTTATCA
The DNA here is from genome assembly GCF_001443285.1 of Poecilia latipinna. NCBI lineage: Eukaryota > Metazoa > Chordata > Actinopteri > Cyprinodontiformes > Poeciliidae > Poecilia > Poecilia latipinna. The sequence continues at coordinate 645 of NW_015117624.1, forward strand.
TCCCGCTGACTTCCACAATGTTGTCCGAGTAGAGCTGCACCATTTTTCAGACGCCAGTTGTGTAGGATATGGTGCATGTTCTTACCTGAGGTACATAAATGACAAGGGTGAAATCCACTGCAGTCTTGTGATAGCAAAGGCAAGAGTTGGTCCTTCAAAGATCACAAGTATCCCAAGATTAGAACTTGCAGCAGCAGTGGTTTCTACAAAAGTCAGTGTTATGCTAAGATGTGAACTTGATATGAAGATAGATCAAGAATTTTTCTGGACTGACTCACGAGTTGTACTAGGGAACATCAATAATGATGCTCGCAGGTTCCACATATTTGTTGCCAACCGTGTTCAACTGATTAGAGATAACAGTGATCCTAATCAGTGGCAGTATGTTGAAACCTCAGAAAATCCAGCAGTCTATGTGCTTCAGATATTCATTCAACAAACTGGTTGCAAGGACCAAGGTTTCTTTGGGAGCATGAGTTACACTTAACCCTCAGCACTCCAACAGAATTGCTTGTCAGTGATCCTGAAGTAAAGACAATTCAGGTGCTTGTAACTGAAGTCAAATGCAGTAATGACATCCTCGAACGCCTGAATCGGTTTTCCTCTTGGACAACTGTTGAAGAAGTACAAAGAGCAGCTGAAACTGTGATTAAGATTGTTCAACAACAAAACTTCCCAAATGAGGTAAAGATACTAGAAGGTGAAAAGAACATTCCAAACACCAGCACCCTTTTTAGTCTTGATCTTATCTGGTGTGAAGGGCTTCTCCACATGGGAGGGAGATTGAAGCAGTCATCTCTCTGTTGATGACTGCCCAGTAATACTACCCAACAACAGTCATATTACTAAGCTGATTGTGTAACACTACCATGCTAAGACATGCCATCAGAGTTGAGGCCAGACACAAATGGAGCTTAGGATCAATGGATTCTGGGTCATTGGTGGGAGCAAGTTGGTAGCCAAGCTGATACACGATTGTGTGTTTTGCAGAAAACTTAGGTGGCTGATGGAAAAGCAGAGAATGGCTGACCTTCCTAAAGAATGTGTTGAATCCTCTGCACCCTCCACATATAGTGGCATGGACTGTTTTGGCCCTTTCATTGTGAAGAAAGCCCGCAAAGAGTACAAAAGACATGACCTAATTTTCACATGTCTCTACTCTAGAGCTGTCCATATCGAAATGCTTGAGGATTTGTCATCTGACTCATTCATAAATGCACTGAGATGCTTTATTAGCATTAGAGGAGCTGTAAGACAACTGCACTGTGATCAAGGCACTAATTTTGTTGGTGCCAGGAACGAGTTCACACAAGCACTGAAACGATGTGACACTAAGTTACTTGACGTTTTCTTGGCGGATAAACAGTGTGAATTTGTTTTCAATTCCCCCTCTGCCAGTCATGCAGGTGGTGTATGGGAAAGACAAATCAGAACCATCAGAAATGTATTGAATGCTACCTTCGCACAGTGCTCAGGCCGACTTGATGACGCATCCCTCAGGACATTGTTATATGAGGCCATGGCTATTATCAATAGCCGCCCATTAACAGTGGATGGAATCAATGATCCCCAAGCATTTGAGCCCATAACACCAACCCATCTCATTATGATGAAATCTAAGGTTGCTCTCCCTCCCCCTGGAGTGTTTGTCAAAGAGGACCTATATGCCACAAAGAGGTGGAGGAGAGTGCAGTATCTCATTGAACAATTCTGGAGTCGCTGGAAAAAGGAATATTTGATAAACATTTCCATGAGACAGGAATGGCACTCAGCTCAACGCAATCTCAAGAAGGAGGACATTGTCATTATCAAAGACGATAACCATCCAAGAAATCAGTGGCAACTAGGACGAGTAGTTGACACTGTTCAAGGCAGTGATGGATTGGTCCGTGAAGCCAAAGTTCAGGTCAGTGAACGAAAGTCAAATTCTTCTTCTAAACCTTCAATTATTAAGAGGCCAATTCAGAATTTAGTTATTGTTTTGGAAAATTGATGAGAAAAGATGAACAACTTTTGTACTGTTTATTTATTTCATGGTAATTTTATGTGAACATATTTAGTCTACATTATTTAGTAGAGTCAAAAAATCCTGTTCAATTCATTTACTCTTTATGTATTATTACCGTATTTTCCGCACTATAAGGCGCACCGGATTATAAGGCGCACCTTCAATGAATGGCCTATTTTAGGACTT
>NW_015117624.1:7196-8115 GCF_001443285.1 Poecilia latipinna
AAGTCCTAAAATAGGCCATTCATTGAAGGTGCGCCTTATAATCCGGTGCGCCTTATAGTGCGGAAAATACGTTACTTTGTTCATTCATTGTAACAGGATTTGGTGGGAGTGTAAATAACTGCTAAATTGGAAAATTCTCCTTGTTCATTGGTCCAACAGTGACTCCTAGTGGTTCATTTAGGCTTTTATTTTAAAGAACGGTAGATTTCTTCTTTGTTTGTTCTGTGGTTACACCCTGCGAGATGAGACAACGTTAGATTATAAAGAAACCCGGAGAAAATCTTTAAAATAGCGCCCTCGGAATACAGAATGAGGTATAAATATATGTAATTGTGATTTGTAATAAGAAATGTTATAGGTTTATTAAAGAAACAGTATGTCGTGGTTTATAATCGAAACTGTATATTAAGGAGTTAAAGGACATAACGTATTTTTTGTGTATAACTGAATATTGATATGTTGATTTTATACAAGAGCTGAGTATGTCCAATGGTTCTGTATCCTTTTGTTTTATACTACAGTTTTCACAATGTCAATGGAAAGAAAGGTTGAGATTAAATTGCACCCGTTTGAAACTCCCTGCGTCTGGCTGTTCAATCCGAGAGGCCGCTACAGGAAGGATTTAAAAGCATGATATGTCCACTTAAGAAGTCAGGTTGTTTTTCATAGACCTTCTTCATCTGTAGCTGGGCGTGCTGCACTCCAATTACATAGTTTGAGCCTCATCTGCCTATTTTCACTGAGAACAGTAAGGAAATCAAATCAAGTGACAACAGTAAGAGAGAACTGCTTCAACAAAACATTCATAAAATAGGATCATTAATAGATTACAAAAAATTTAAAGGAACTCAGTTTTCTTAAAAAGGACCTTCTTGTACACGGCATTTGTGTTTGATTCAAAACACAAACACATGCTTGT
>NW_015117624.1:12377-15709 GCF_001443285.1 Poecilia latipinna
GTATTAAATATCAATAATACAAATATAACCATATGAGACAAAGTTTATTATATACCTAAGCGTAATGGGTAACACTTTAATGTCAACTTTGTATTAAAAGTGTCATGATTTACCGAATGACACTTTATGACAACAGTCATAAATATTCATGAAGACTTACGAATGTTCATGACAGGTGTTATGTCATGTTCATGACAGTGTCATGACAGTCTTATTCACACCCCTTCAAATAAAGTGTGTTACCAAATTTAAGACTAAACAAAATGGCAGAACAATATAATATTACCACATAAAGCTCATTTTTAAAGTTTGGTATCGTTTATAACAAATTTATGTCAGATCATGGTTTCTTGGTTAATGTCAAGTTGTCATAACGAAGACATTTTTGTCTAGGTAATGTCAAGTTGTCATAACGAAGACAATTTTGTTCAGGTTAATGACAAGTTGTCATAACGAAGACATTTTGAATAATGTCAACTTTGTATTAAAGGTGTCATGATTTACCGAATGACACTTTATGACAACAGTCACAAATATTCATGAAGATGAATATGGTGAACATGGTGTTATGTCATGTTTATGACAGTGTCATGTCAGTCTTATTTACACCCCTTCAAATAAAGTGTTACCAAGTGAGGAGAGAGTTCAAAATGACCAAATATGAATAAATAAATAACAAGCATGTACATGCAAATATAATAATCAATACATCTATAAATGAGTGCAGAGAAAATTAGAATTAATTAGCTCAGACTTGGTCATTGTAAAGCCTAATGGCTGCAGGCAGAAATGACTTTCTGTGGCGCTCTGTGGTTCACTTTGGCAAAATGAGTCTCTTGCTGAAGGGGCTCCTGTATCCGACCAGCACGTCATGAAGTGAATGAGACTGGATAAAAAAAAGTCCTTGCACCAATTGTTAAAGCGACCATTACAGAACTGTGCTCAGTTTCAGTTATTTAAAAGATTTATTATAGCAAAGACATCAGCAAAATTCAAAAAATGCCTATTCTCACAGGTGTTATAATTTGTGTAAAGAATGGCCAGCAGTGCAGAAAGAAACCAACGAAGAGGGAAGCCTGTGGACAGGAACCTGGATGGCAACACACTGTTAATTCTCACACATTGTAACCAACCTGACAGCTTACCAGTTGACACTAGAGAATTGGCCCAACAAATGTTCTTCTTACATTTATGTGGTCTGAGTGGAGCTGAAGTGCTAACTGGCAGCACAGCAAGAGACTAAAGAGCAGGTGTATTTATAATTCAGCTCTAACTAAACATTTGGCTTCCTAGGTGTAATTTAAAAAAAAAAATTTTTAATCAAACATCTAATAGTAAATATCCTGTTTATGCTTGTCAAAATAAACATGCTTTCTGACTCTGCCTTACCTTCCATTTTGGTGGTGGCCAATTCAGCTGCATGTAGATGGCGACAAAGATTGGGACTACTGAATGGACTGAAGCAACCGGCCACACCGCCAAAACGCAGCCTACGAGGGATTTGTTTACCAGACAGGTTAAAAAATGTGGAAGATGTTACACTTTTGGCTTTCTGTACCTGGTTATGCTGTGCCAAGTCACTATTTTTGAGGAGAGTAATTGTGAATGTAAACAAAGTAATCACCTCTACTGAAAAGGGAGTGGAGGAAAGAGCTTGGAGATGAGCAGGGGGGGTTAAGAAATGTGAATGACTGGTAACACTTTATTTGAAGGGGTGTGCATAAGACTGACATGAAACTGTCATAAACATAACACCTGTCATGAACATAAAGAAGTCTTTATGAATGTTTATGACTGTTGTAATGAAGTGTCATTCGGTAAATAATGACACTTTTAGTGCAAAGTCGCTCTAAAAGTTGTATTGAAAGTCCATTAAAAGTGCCAACTTTGCCTTATTTTGTAAATAATGACAATTTAATACAAAGTTGGCATTTTTAATGGACTTTCAATGCAACTTTTAGAGCAACTTTGCATCAAAAATGTCATTATTTACCGAATGATATTCATGACAACTGTCATAAACATTGTTACAGACTCCTTCATGTTCATGACAGATGTTATGTCATGTTTATGACAGTGTCATGTCAGTCTTATGCACACCCCTTCAAATAAAGTGTTACCGAATGACTCAGCCCAATGTCAGGAAATAATCGAATGACACTGTTTTAGGCCAATCGCTAAACATAAAAAAAGTTTCAGCTCAAAATTCCAAAGGCCCACAAGGAAAATGCCCAGTTGGCCTGGTCCACTTCGGGTGCAACCAATGTGTGAAAAGGTCAAATGGCAATAATTTATTTTCACCTCAGGGCCTTTAGATGACATAAACAATAACATCTAAACATTTTTTTAAAAATATAAATAAAAATAAATTCTCCAAGTAAATAGGACTTAGTAATACGTTGACATGCAAAGCTGCCATCCGAGTTATAAAATAAATGATTGCCTCGAAAGACTTTCTATTTTCTAAAGTCTTGTTATAAGTTGTGTAAAAATGAAATGTATTTCATTTTAAAAATTTTAGCATTTGAAATGATGTCTTATTGTTATGCAAAAATGATCTTTTGTGACAGTTAAACAGGTATGAATGAGGAGGCGATGTCTTTGGAATGCGGTAGACAGATGTCACCACAAAGGCCTGGGCCCTGAGAGGAGGTGGGGTAGGGGGAGTAGGTAGAAGAGCCAGCAGAACTGCCTGTGCTCTGAAAGGCCACAGACCAGACCTGGAGTACAGTAAGAGAGGGAAGGAAAAGTTATCTCAAAACTCTGCTCTCTAATTTTGGAAAATAATAACAGACGTATCATGTGCTTTGAGGATGTTTATTAAAATCCTGAAAAATAACATTACACATTGGCTTGGAGTCATATAATGGCTTACAAAAATATTTGTTGTCTTTGAACTTTTTTTTTTCTTTTTACAATCAAAGTGATACAGTACAGCCACAGTTTTCAATGTGTTGAAATAAGGAATTTATGTATTGACAAAGACAAAGTATTACAAGACTGTCAAGTCACCTTACAGGCAGATTAGACTGATTTTAAGAAATGTCTAATCAAATAAATCCAAATATATAAACATTACAATTCACTTACATCCCTTCCTATGCAATCCTAGCTAAGGCAAAAAAAAAAAAAAAAAACGAGGTTTAAGGTTTTTAAAAGCTCATTGAAGTATATTTATAAATTGCTAAATTAACTTACTTCCTTCAACAACTTGGTTTTGTAATCAGATGTTGGACTTTAACAGAGTGGCACTCTTTATCTTTCTGTTGAAATTGAAAGTAGGTTAATGCAGTGCATTGTGGAATCAATAGTTCTCACACCAGCCTTCTGTA
>NW_015117624.1:20243-20636 GCF_001443285.1 Poecilia latipinna
TTAATATTGATTTAACCAGTGGTTGATGTTGGTTTGATTATAAGAATATTTAACACTTACTCTTATACTTATGGAAGTACTTACAGATGAAACAAGTAACTGTAACTTTGGTATCAAATAATTAGAATAATGGATTGTTCTTGGTTTCTTTTCAGAAATGTCTGTAATAACACATTATGATTATAGGAGTAACTAATAAGTAATGGTTATTATAATATAAGTGAATGCTAAATCAGGGAAACTAAGGGGTTATGGATGTGATTTTGACATTGAACTTGAAATGGTGTAAAATGTGTAACTGTAATTAAAGGTCACTGATGATGTGTTGGAGGTAGATGGTAGGTGAAAGGTCAGGGAGATAGAGGAACTGATAGGAGAGCGGAGGTAACCAAG
>NW_015117625.1:0-1162 GCF_001443285.1 Poecilia latipinna
TTAGAGTCCTATTGATGTTGTACATCTCTAAGCATTCAATGATCCAGGTATGTGGCATTGAGTCATAGGCTTTCTTGTAATCAATCCAAGCCGTGCACAGGTTGGTGTGTCAGGTTTTGCAGTCTCGGGCGACTGTGTGGTCTACAAGGAGTTGGTGTTTGGCTCCTCTGCTATTTATGCCGATGCCCTTCTGTGCCGTGCTCATGTATTTATCCATGTGCCCGCTTATCTTAGCTGCTATGATGCCTGACATGAGCTTCCATGTTGTAGAGAGACAGGTTATCGGCCGATAGTTGGATGGGACTGAACCCTTTGAGGGATCCTTCTGGATCAGGATTGTGCGCCCTTCAGTTAACCATTCAGGGTGAGTCCCATTTTGTAGCAGCTGGTTCAGTTGAGCTGCCAGTCGCTCATGGAGGGCAGTGAGTTTCTTCAGCCAGTAGGCATGGATCATGTCAGGCCCTGGTGCTGTCCAGTTTTTCATACCTGAGACTCTTTCTTGGACATCTGCCACAGTGATGGTTACTGGGGCTTGTTCAGGGAGGTTGCTGTGGTCCTCTCGTAGAGAGGTTAGCCACTGTGCATTGCTGTTGTGGGATGCCTCCCTTTCCCATATGCCTTTCCAGTATTGTCCAGTCTCCAGCCTTGGTGGGTCTGCTCTGTTGTTATTACCCTGCCATTGGGAGTACACTTTAGCTGGTTGGGGGGAGAAGAGCCGGTTAATCCTCCTGGCTTCATTCTCTCTTGTGTATCTCTTTAGGCGGCTGGAGCCTTTGTTTGGCAGTTTCGAGTGCTTCAGGTATGGGCATCTGGCTGTACTTCTTGGGTACTGATCTTTTCATTGCACCCCTTTGGAGCTCTGACAGTTGGCTCACTTCCCTCCTTGTTATCTTGATTTTAGCCTCTAACCGTCTTTTCCATGGTGGGTATTGGGTCTCATGGTTGCTCTTATAGCCAAGCATCTCAAGGATCACTGATGCTGAGTTGTATATCAGCTCATTGGTTTCTGTTATGGTGTTGGTAGGGATAGATCTTAATGCTGCATTCACATCTTCAATTAGACTTTCTGGTGGTAGTTCACTCAGCCGCTGTAATTGGCGTCGGGGTTGTCTGGTGTTCATTCGGGCCACGATTCTCTCTCTCAGGTCAGTTGCTGCCTCGT
>NW_015117625.1:7162-10451 GCF_001443285.1 Poecilia latipinna
CTTGTTGGGTGTTCAGCTTATTCCCTCAAGCTGATTCTTAACTCCTGTGTTCGATTATTCAAAAAGGATGTTTGTCTAAGTGTGAGCAAATGAAGCAAATTTAGTGACACATCAAATCATATCCATCAGTGAAATTTGTGCATCCGTTAAGGCAGTTTTGTTTTACCTTCTGAAGGAGCAGAGAGCCAGAGAATTTGGTTGAAAAGTCTCGGAGCTGAACAGAGAACACCGATGCCCACTGCTGCACCCTGGATAGAAGGCAGACATGCAGTCAGAAGGCTGCATCACTATGCAACAGAATCTGGATCATGTCTACTACATCACTGTGATTTATGACCCTCATATTTGTGATTCAGCTTTATCTGGAGGCAATTACAACTTCATGGAGTTTCCTTTTATATTGGCCTTTACGCTACATCTTTGAAACTAAATGGAAAGTAATCTCTGTAGTTATGCTGCTATGGGCTTCTGCTGATGGAAGACAAACTTTGTTACTCTGCTACTTTCTTCTTTACTATTTGCAGTTATCTCAACAGCTGACTGTATGCTTTCTCTGAGTTCATTTCCTTTCCATAGAGTCTACATCTGGTCTGGCGTTCTGTTTGGCATGATACCTTCCAGGAAACGGTCATTAACTGATATAATGCTGCCAACAACTTTATATTTTCCATCTCCTTCTATTAACATTTTACTTTTCATTATCATAAAAGTACTCCCACATCAGGTCTTTTGTCTCTTCTTGTGCATCCTGCTCTGTCTTCTCAAACCTCCAGTCAGTCATGGCAGCTGGTCGCTTGTACTGAGCCCGGTTCTGTTTTCTTCTCTTCACTGTCGCTACATGCATGCTCAGTATGAAAGATTGCTGCAAAGCTATGTGCTATGTGCTCAACACTCAATGCAATCTGCTGGGCTTCCTTTAACAGGAAACTTTTTAAACTAATTTGAAAAATGAACAGACATATTTTGCAAGATACAAGTTATTGAATAGACTTGTGTGTAGTTTTCTCAACTTATTAGATACTTGGGAAACTATTGGACTTTTCTAGTCAAAGTCATCAAATACTTGTGCTACTGCACGTCTGCAAACCAGTTATGTCTAACGGACACACTCTAAACTTTGACAAGTTGACTTTACTTAAAAAAAATCTTGGAAACCGATTGCCTTGAAAAATTTAACTAAGCTTAACTTACTTATTCTTACGTTTTGTTTACCTAACATATGCTTGTTCAGTGTACTTAAGACCTTGTTGTATGAACTTAATTGTGTCAAGTTAATTTAACTTAGTTTAGTGAAGTTGTTTCAACTTAGAAATAGCAAGTAAATCATCCTCTTCTTAACTCAACTACATCAAGTTAGTCCAACTTACCTGTACAGTACAGTTTACTTAGCAGAATCTAGTAAACCGATTGCTCTAAATAAATTAAGTAACCACAACAAAAGATTTTAAGTTCACAACATTTTATTTTAACAAAATGATATACTTAGCATAACATAACAGTCAATAACCCCACAGGAACCAGGATGAAGTCTGCCATGGAATCTGAATCCTGTGAATCATAAGAAAAGTACAAATTAAAAATTAGAATGAGATGAAAGTTTTGATTTTTTTTTCACAACTTCTGACAAACGGAATAGCAATACATACCAGAGACATTGTAGAACTCTGTCATTGTCCTTGAGGAAAACTGAGAAACATCGCAGGATAGCAGGCCTCATGGCAACATCATTGGTGGTCTACAAGTAGGAAAAACAATAAAAGTGAGCACAAGCATATTTTGAAGAAACTGAATCATATTTATTTTTACAATAAATGACATAAAATAATTTTTCTCCCTTATTATTTATTGTCTGACTATGACTGATTAGAATTTTGATGGTTGTGCAGTTAAAGGAACAACGGCAATTTTCCAACCTGCTGTCAGCTGATTATTATATTAATGCCACAGATGTTCTTTTTTCGAGTCTCAATCATCCAAATATCATCAATACAAATCCCCCCAAAAAATATGACCCAATGTCTCTTTAACACACCACCAAACTGGCTGGTTTTGAAGTTTATTGTAAATGAGAGGATGTAAAGAGGAGTCGTGTGCATGTGTGCGCCTCCAACTGAACAAGATGTATATTAAAAACTTGTAGAATTTTCTTCACCTTAAACAAAATCAGACGGAAAGCTCACCTTTCTTTCAACCTGACCAAGAATCTCTGGAAGTACGTTATCAACGACTCCTTTTCAACCTTGAAAGCAGCACAGGAGATCCTATCCTCCATTCTGGTGAACTCTGCAAAAACAGTAACAATCAGACCTGGCACCAGAGGAATTTGGCTAATTTTAAGGTGGAACAGTAAAGGATCATTTTATTTGATATAAATACATAAACAAGCATATACCTTTCAAACAAAGTACCCATTTTGTTTACTAACTCAAAGAAATAATGATGCAAATACTGGCATGTAGAGAATGCTGAGCAATTATGCTCAGATTTGCATAAACATTTGCTCATATGTTGCAGAAGTCTAAGAATCTAATGTTTGCAATCACTTAAGTCTATTTCTTTATGCAAAATCAGTCTACTCAAATATAAGTAACAATAGTTCATAGTACTAGAAAATTCCTGAAGAAACTTCACCGGGGCTTGCCAAAGTGTGCCCGTCGGTTTGGACCCAGCGTTCTGATGCTAAAAATAAGCATCAATGCTAAGCTTGGCTAAATTGTAGTCAATAACCTGTGGAGAGGTTGCTGTGAAGCATGTTGACTAAGCTGTACTTGTACCATTCATTATGTTAAAATCAATGCATAAGCTAAAATTAGCCAAAATGCTAATGTTAGTGTGAAGGGTATCAGTAGCATGTGGAGCATCACTAGCATGTTGTCTGTTATTGACTTACTCCATTCAGTATACTAAACATGGCAAATAAGTAAGAAAATTAACAAATAGGTTATTTTAGGTAAAAGGCTAATGCTAATGCACTAGTCAAGGGTAGTGAAATGCTAATGTTTGTGCTAATGTTAATGAACTGCCTTGGTGCGCAAGGCAGTTCGCTATCCTCAGGAAAACAAACATAAAAAAGGCTAATATTATTGCACCGCCTGTGGCGGTGCACTAACGTGGGAGGAATATTCCAGTAAGCTTCATTTTAAATGACCACACTAATTCAATGTGAAACAGTAGTTTGATTAAAACAGTCATGTAAATCCCAAAAGACCAATGGGCTCTTTGCACCTAAGGCGTTGACGTCACATCTCCAGGATCTAATGCGGCTCACTTTTTTCCGCTTTGAGTTACC
>NW_015117626.1:0-3907 GCF_001443285.1 Poecilia latipinna
AGACATTCGTCCTGTTTAGCGTCACTATTACTACAAATACTGTTTGAGTACAAATTTGGTTGGGATATTTTGTCCCTATAGCTAATCTACCTTTTTGATATTTCAATATATCTTCAGAAAACAGCAGGACTATGTTCTAAAAGAAGCTCATGAACAGCTGGATGCTGACCGAAGCTGTTAGGCAACAAGCAGAACATCACCTCTTTCTGGACGCCGCGTGGAAATACCGAGATTTTTCTTATTTTAAATTGCTTATTTACCGTAAACTTCTGAGAAATAAAACACACAAAATGAAACTTCAACAGCTATGACGGATTTATAAGAAACGCAATAGCGGTGTCTACTATTAAATTTTAAAACATTACAACCAACAGCGCCCCAGGACTATTCAGCTTCTAATATGTACAAAAAGGCCACGCCAGGTCAGGACAGCAAAGAGAGGTGGACCATAATGTTTAAAAATTAATGATTTATTTTCTCCAAAAGTTTAAGATCGGCCTACAACAATAGAATATATGCGTTAAAGAAGATGGTTTGCAAACTTCACAGAATACATAATATTACACATCAGCTCTTCAGTGGCAAGTTCTGTTTTCAAACCCAATTAATAACTAAACAAATAAATTAATACAGAAAACAAAAAAACAAGACACTGCAACCCAAACAAAGAAAAACATGCAGAGCAAATGAACAGCAAAAAGCAAGACGAGCAAAGCAACGGACAAACTAAGCTAAACAAATCATGCAAGCGATTGACAAATTAAACCTACATGCAAAAAAAAGAAAAAATAAATACAAACTGCAAATAAACATACTGAAAAATAGTAAAGACTCACCATAAACGGCTGAATCCTAGCCAGAATAAAAATAAATCATCAATCGGGTAAATGACACCCAGCTGAAAAGGCATGAAGCAAAGTGGGGACAACACAACGGCGTTGGCGTGGCGACCACCAGGAAGCGTCAGGAGGAGGGAGCCACAACAATCCACCGCCAAGTCCCAAACAACTCAGGATCTAAATTTAAGGTGAACTACGGCGCCGAGCCCAACAAGCTGACAATGAACCCACCGACCTCGGTTAAGAGCTGTCTGACCACACCCAGTCCCAGAGAGCAAAACCAACCCAACCGCGATCCTGAACCCAAAGGAAGCACAATCACTACAAACTCAAATCCAACAGAAGGGAAATCACAACCTGAAGACCATCATTCGATGCTTGAGGAAGGACAGGATCACAGAAGCTCAGCCGCCTCAATACAACATGTGAGCCACACCTGCTTTAAAGGCCCACCACTCACCTTAAAGGTAACATCAATGTGCGCATTACCACGAGGTATGACAGAACACTGGATTCATTTTTGAGGTGGGGGCCATGGGGCGTTTCTTCACCTCTGTTTCCACTTTGAATGTCAGGCACTTGTTCAGTTGATATGATGCACCTTTCAATCAGTTCAGTGGGTTTGTCACAATTTGTCCCGAAGTAAACGGTAAACATCCCTTACCTGTAGAACAACATTTCTGGGTCTCTGCGCTGCGGTCATAGAGATTTGGTGGAAAATAATCAGAATTTTATTTTTAAAGTTGTCAGTGGGGAACATGGAGAAGGCAGAGCATTTAGATGGAGGAATGGACTTTATTCCATTTTCAAAACTGGAGCCTGGATAAATGCCTGCAGCCGATCTGAGAACAGCTGAATACAGATCGACGGTATTAAAACACCGTGTCTGTATGAAGGTTTTGTCGTCATTACATCATTGGTGTGAACGCATCAGAGCAGGTTAAACAGTTGTCCAACCAGGTGACCTGTCAGCTGTTCAGTGCACCAAACCACACACACACACACACACACACACACACACACAAAAGCTCATAAACCGATGAGCCGCCAGAACTGCGCACACGGTAAAAAGTTCTGGCATGATCCAAACGGCCGCTCTTAGGGAGGATTCAAACTCCATTGATTCATTTTTAGCTTACAGAAAAAGCGCCAAGCCACCAAATTTACAAAGTAAACTGAGCAATAAGATTTTTCTTTCCTGTTTTACTTAAAAAAATCTCCAGGTTACACACAGTGCGTACAGCTGCAGGCGCCCTGTGCTCAGCTGAATACACACAATATAATTATGCCGAGGACAGATGACAAAATCACGACTGGTCAAATATTTGTAACATTAAAAAAACAATAATAAAATAGATGTCAAATATCCTCCAGCAATGCCAATTCAGAGCAGCAGGCCAACCTAATGGTTCCAGCATCACGATACGGCGCAGCAGCAACCTGGATGGTCTGAAGCCAAAAGGAGCAGATTATATTTGCTGCTTGTCCCACAGATTGTGTGGGAAACAGATGATCTGAGTGGGACAGATAACCAGCCAGACTGCCGACAATATTTTTGAATTGAAAACAAAATGAATATTTACGATTTGAATCTACATTTAATACTGTGAGGACTCCCATCTGGAGATTTAATACCTTGTTCTTGAATAGCAACTCATTTTGTAGCTTTGTTAGGAATAATCTTTCACAGTACTGGTCTGACAATGAATCTTCTCCAGTTTCTTCTGCCATGATTTGGGATGCGGCCAAGGCCACCTTACGAGGGCAGCTCATTTCCTATAGCTCTTTTCAGAAAAGAGTTTTGGAGGAAAACAGAAAAAAACTAGAGAATGAGGTGTCCAGGTTGGAGCATGTACATAAACAGTTTCCTACATCAGGGAATCTCAAGGCATTAGTTGCTGCTAGGACCAAGCTAAATATGGACTATACTCTCCATGCCCAGAAGCTGTTACTCTACACTAAGCAGAAATATTACGAGTTCGGTAACAAGTCAAGCCGTCTGCTTGCCTATCAATTAAAGAACCAAATCAATGATCGCTCTATCAATATGATAAGAACATGGAACGGGACGTTACCTGTGATCCGTCTGCTATTAATAACACTTTCAAAGACTTTTATAAATCCCTTTTATACGGCTGGTAAAATCGAATCAGATATTGGTTCCTATTTAGATGGTGTTCTTTTGCCCTCAATTTCAGAAGAGGCTCGCTCTGCCCTTGATGCTGCTTTTACACCTGAGTAGGTCTGGGTGGCAATCCAGAATGGAAAGTGCCCTGGTCCAGATGGATTTCCACTGGAATTTTTTAAGAAGTTCTGGCCCGAGATCCATCCCATCTTTCTACCTACTATAACCGATGTCTTAGCAGGAGGTGTTCCTCCGTCCTGGAGTTTTGCCTCCATCAGTTTATTGTTGAAGAAAGATAAAAATCCCTTAGATTGCACATCCTATAGACCTATCAGTCTCCTTAATGTTGACTACAACACTGTTGCGAAGGTGCTGGCACGGAGACTAGAAAAAATTCTTCCGAAGATAATAAATGCCGACCAGACAGGTTTTGTGAAATCTATGGAACAGACAATGTGCATCGTGCACTGAATGTCATTAATTATCTTAATCATCATAAAGACCCTGCTTTGATCATTTCTCTCGATGCAGAAAAGGCCTTCGATCGGGTAGAATGGCCCTTTTTATTCTTAGTTCTACAGAAATTTGGCATGGGCCCTAATTTTATTGACATGATTAAAGTTTTCTATTCCAGTCCAGTAGCCATGGTAAATACTAACGGTTTGCTGTCAGACGGTTTTTCTGTTCAGAGGGTTGTAGACAGGGGTGCCCCTTGTCACCTTTGTTGTTTACACTGTTCATTTAGCTGAGACTAGTAGATCTAACCCAGACATATCTGGAATTAGGATAGGTGAAGATCACAATGTGATCTCTCTTTTTGCGGATGAAGTCCTTTTATACCTGAAAAACCCAGATAAATCAATCCCGGCTGTACTTATTTCCATAGATAAATTTTGTGCTCTTTCGGGTTATAAGATTAATTTAGGCAAGTCTGTCGCTTCTC
>NW_015117626.1:8335-15689 GCF_001443285.1 Poecilia latipinna
TTCATGTCATGAGGTAGATCTCAGGCGGCTGGTGAGAGAAAAAGTAGATCTTGCTCTCAAGAAGTTTGGGCAGGCCAACCTAATGGTTCCAGCATCACGATACGGCGCAGCAGCAACCTGGATGGTCTGAAGCCAAAAGGAGCAGATTATATTTGCTGCTTGTCCCACAGATTGTGTGGGAAACAGATGATCTGAGTGGGACAGATAACCAGCCAGACTGCCGACAATATTTTTGAATTTGAAAACAAAATGAAAAACTCCACGATTAAAATTTAATGTGCTTCTTATTTAGCACACAAAACTGTATTTCAACAGCCAGAGACCTGAAAACCATCAGTGGCCATCGGTACTGATGGCGGATTGGCTTTTGGAAGAGCAAAGAGGGAAAAAAAATTAAAAAATTAGTTTTCAACTTGAGCAAAAATGATCTGCACTGGCGAAGTGTGGGTGAGCATTTGGTCCGGACCGATAACGGACATGTGGGCCCGATGTCTTTTTTTTGTTCTTCTTTTTCATCCCAACGCCGTTAGAAAGAAAACGTCGTCACGGTTCTATAAATACAGCATTTGGGCCAGATGTGGCACAAATACAGAAATCTCATTTAATTTTTAGGCAGGATTGGTTCAGACCTGGACCGGATCAGAGCCTGAGCCTGTTTTCAGCTGTCAGACCGGGTCCTGGTCCCAACCCGACCCGGAGCTGCCATGTGGTAAACCGTTGGGTGACCGTTATGATCTGGAGCCTTTTGGTCCAGATCTCAGTGCTGCAGGTTTTATCTGTGCCTCTGTCTGCATAGAAACACTGACGGCTGTCAGACTGTGGAAATGACTGGAGGACCAGCAGACGGGCAGGGCCGTAGAGTGGGGGGGCCAGGGGGCCGATGTCCCCCAGGGCCCCCCTATTCTGGCACCTACGGCTCAGGTTACAACAGGAAATAAGATCAGTTACCATGACGACGCAAATGATAACAGCTCTACATTATGATGTCACCAGGTGACTTTTGACCCATCCAATCACTGAACAGATGCTGAGAACAGAGATATGTGTGGAAACTGAAGTTATTAAAAAGGAACGATCTAGAGTTATAGATCTAGATTTATAGATCTAATATATATATATATATAATGCATACTAGATCTAGAGTGTAGCTCTAATGTTGTAGATCTAGAGTCAACACACAGCTTCAGTTATTGGAGTATGGGGTAATTTTCCTGCCATATTTCCAGAGCACACAGTTTCAGTCTGAAAGCAGGACTTCATGTCTTTCTTCTCAAACTTTAACGTTTGTTACTCCAAAACTTCTGCTCTCTTTCAAATATTCACTCTGCTTTCTCAAAACTTGTGGCCCAGACCATGGCTCTCCCTCCACCATGCTTGGCTGGAGGCATCACACACGTATCTTTGTCCTCCTCACCTGACAGCTGCCACACATGCTGGAGACCATCTGAACCAAACTAACGGATCTTGGTCCCATCAGACCTCAGGACCTGGTTCAGTATCCGTGTCCTTTGTTGACATGTTGACTGTGTGCAGACTTCAGAACAGGCTTCCTTCTGGGGTGACAGCCATGCAGACCAAGTTGATGTAGTGTGTGGCGTTTGGTCTGAGCACCGATAGGCTGACCTCCGACCTCTGAGATCTCTGCAGCAACGCTGACAGAGCCCCTCCACCCGTCTTTCAAACACAGCATCTGGACGTGGCGCTGAGCAGGAACATGAGGTCTGTTCTGAGGACCTGCTCTTCAGAAAGCCGGATGATCTTGGCCACTGGGCTGCAGCTCAGTTCAGGTGGCAGCAATCCTCCTGCAGCCTTGGCCGTCTTCATGCGGCGCAACAATTCGTGTTTTAGGATCGTCAGAGATCTTTGCCATGTTGGACCTTCAGTAGGACAGACTGAGAGCTGCACTACAAAACTGAACACACCTGCTCCCTATGCACACCTGAGGCCTACTAACACTAACTGGTCACATGACATTTTGGAGGGAAAATGACGAGCAGCGCTCAGTTTGGACCTTTGGGGGTGTCGTCTCTTTTGTTGCCGGTAGTTTAGACTTTAATGGATGTATACAGAGTTATTTACATTGTTATAAAAGCTGCACACAGATAACTGCCAGTTTGTCAGTGTTGTCCCAAAAGATTTACTTAAATATCTGCAGAAATGTCAGGGGTGTACTCACCACACACACACACACACACACACACACACACACGTATACATACACAGTGTGCAGCTGATCCAGAACGCTGCTGCTGGATTTCTGACTAAAACCAGGAAGGCAGAGACACCAACCCGGTTCTACAGTCCTTCACTAAGTTCCTTTAAACCCAGACTAAAACCAGCTGGTTTGAGTTGCTATGGGAACATCAATGTGCTGAAATGTGCTATGCAAAGATTGATTGATTGATTGATTGATTGATTCTGTTGAACCAAAATTCAAAGACTCTGTTGGGTTTTTACTGGTTGGTCTCAGTAAGTCTTTATTAGTCTGGTCAGGTTCAGTCATGCTGACATTCACTAAGGGACCTAAAACCAAACAGGAAGTTGAGACACGGGACTTCCTGTTGGTTCTGAGCTGATGTCAGAGTTTTTCCTGGTTCTGTTTCTAATTGGGTCGATTCACAGTAAACAAGCTCTGGACCAGGTTAAGCCCCGCCTCCTCCCTCTGGACCAGCAGGCGGTTCTGCTGCTGGTTCTGTGTGGACCAGGTCAGACCGGAAAAACGGACCATCTGGATCAGAACTTTTCCAGGATTCTTTAGTGAATGCTACGTCTGTCAGTCCGACTGACCCAATGGGTCGACACCGGGTCATGTGACCGGTTTGGACCTGTGGCCCTTAGAACCGGGCCTCACATCGGGTCTGCTCTGTGTGGACTCCAGAAGTCAAAGGTCAGTCTGGTGTCTTGTCTTTAGCCATTTTAGAGGAAACCGGACCGGGTCGGACCCACCTTGGTCGCAGTACAGGCCTCCCCAGCCCTCATTGCAGCTGCACTCCCAGGGCAGCTGGCAGGTGCCGTGCAGGCAGCCGGGGTGCCGCTGGCAGCTGTCGCAGCGCTGCCCCTCCCAGCCCACGTTACACCGGCAGCGTCCGGGCGCCTCGCACACGCCGCGGTGCCCACCGCAGCCGCCTGCACAGATGGCTGATGGGAGGAGAGAAGAGAGAAGGGAGATTACCAGGAGAACAGCAGAAAACAGCTTCACACACACAGACACACACACACACACACACACACCTACGAGTGCTGAACTGGACTAGACCTGGGATTTTTACGGTTTGTGGGCTGAAGAATTTATTCACTTCCTGCCCTCAGTGAATCCGCTTCCCCTCTGACCTCTGACCTCTGCTGTGTTTCCTGATTCTCTCCCATCCTCTGAACTGTAGATCATGGATCTGCTCAGCTGCTCTCTGAACCAAATGGATCCAGTTTGATCTGATCAGACTGGTCAAAGCAGGACCAGTGATGGGGCCCATTCTGGCCCTGATTATGGGGCCTTTCTGGACCCGATGATGGGGCCCGTGCAGCAGGAAACAGCATGGATTCCTCGAGAAGACACAGACTGTGTCTCTCTCCTTGTTGTTTGTTCAGGATGATGAAGACATGAACTAACTGGATTAGCGGTTAGCTGCTAATTGACAAATGATCAGCAGATGCCAGTGGTTATGGTGCATGAAAAGTGGGATTTTTGACAGCTAATGACACTATTGGCAAGAGGTTTATGTCAGTGGAAAATTGTAGGGCACTTCCAAGAATGGTCATAAACGCTGTGTGTCCGTGTTCCCCTATCACCCCCCTCCCCTTGTGCCTAGCAGAGGTTTTCGTATTTAAATGAAGTTGCTGAGAGCCATGCAAATGCAAATCAACTGTTGAGCACCGGCCTTTTGACTCTCATTCCTGTTGTAGCTAAACCATTTTACCTTCTGTTCACCTGTTTACTAGACCCAGGACCTGGCCAAAACCCCTCAGTGTTATTAATTGAGAAATAATGAGATTTAAGTATAAAACAGGCATTAATGCTGAAAATGTTCTAATGTTACAAAGTCACACAAATGGAACAAATTTAGTGTGACATTCACCATCCAGCACTGAACACACTTAGCTCAACTTAGGGATGTAACCTTAACACTTAAGTGTGCATATCAAAGTACAATTTTCAGGGTAAATCTGATGATATATTGTCAACATTGCATGTCTGTCAAGCTCATCCAAGATAGTGTGATGGAATGCAGACCGAAGTGTTTCTGCCAACGTGAAAACACTGAGCTTCACATAAAGCATCAGTTGTGTCATCATGACAAAGTTCCATTATAGTCATTGGTCATCATTATAGTATCACAGGCAGATGTTCATGGCATACTAAGCTTTTGTTGACTCTTCTGAAACTGTCTCCTAATCTGGACTTTGTGATTAAACATTCTCAGTATTTAATCACAAATACTGGAATACTGGCTCAAAAAAGCCTGTATTCCAACATGTACTCCTTCAAATGGAGATGTAAATACATGTTGGTGTTGCAGTGCAATGGGCCAAACAGTTTAACACATTTTGAGACGTCTGTAGGTATTGTTCAGTTATAGAAGTATGCCATGAAGAAGTATGTTTGGAGAAGGGTTAGAATATTAATATTAATATTAAAACAATAATCTATCTTATCCATTAAAATATATTTTACATGTGTGTTAGGAGCACTGAAAAACTTAGTTTGGTTGAATTGATGATATAAAAGCAGAATATGCATGAATACATACAGTAGACTTTTGTTAAACGTGATCTTACTTTGACATTCCTCCCATCTGAAGATTTATCTTGTGATGGGAGGAATTGCACAACTTAATCAAAAATAATAAAAAACATGTTCCAGAGTGGTTCATTGTACATAAAGTATTTTTGTGAATAATATTCAAACTAATGTTAATGTTCACTGATTGCTTTAAAGACCCAGAGTCATGCTATGTTGGACCCAGAGTCATGCTATGTTGGACCCAGAGTCATGCTATGTTGGACCCAGAGTCATGCTATGTTGGACCCAGAGTCATGCTATGTTGAAGTGGTAATGACACCATTCCACATCACAATACAGGACTTAAACTACAGGTGATTTATCAGTATTCAGTTGCTTAACTCTCAAGTTTAAATTGAAGAACAAAATGGTTGAAAGTATGTGATACCTTCTGATAGGGTATAAACATTTGTATTCTTTTCTTTTAAGTTTTGTTAGTTAAGCACTAAATATAACTCACGGATTATGAATCATTTTCTGTATAAACTAAAAAGGAGGCAGCTCAAAGTAGAATTGAATAAATAAACATCTACACATTAAAAAACATTTTAGCAATTAATTATAATAAAAATAAAATATACTATCACGTAACTTTTGAAAAAATAACTTTTTAGAATGTATTTTTTTTTCTGTCAACTTTCATTTAACACTCCAGTCCAGTTGGTGGCAGTAATGCGCTTTCATAGTCGGTCAAGCGGCCGCCATTAAACTCCAGAGGAAGATTTGCACCGGTGCTAACGGGTGCTAATGCTAAACCCAACATGAAGGAAAATGCCCGTGCGTTGTGTGAAATGGTGGAAAAAGTCCTATTTCACGGAGTTACTTTTTCAGTATCGCTTTGATATCAAGCAATGTTCCGGCGGAAAACAACAGATGACACCGCGGCGGTCCAACAGGCCGAACTCAGGTAAGAAAGCTTTTATGAATAGCGAGGCGAGTTGCTTTGTTTGTTTCTTACAGAAAGCGGTCTGTCGTTTTCATAATGTCAAAACAAGTGTAGGGAGAGATTTCGTATTGTATTTTTTATTACATGTGATGTTCTGAACTCTTAAAAATACTCGCATCTTCTTTTATTTTTTCAGACCTGAAAAAATGGCCGAGCCTAAACAGCCAGGCCTCAGACCACGGTGCCGAGGCGTTCTGACGGAGTCCACCAGGACAAAGAGAAATTCAGTAAGTTATGATTTCACATTTAGTCAATAGTGAACACTCGCATATTTGTAAGGAAAACTGATCTTCCCGTTATTTTATTCATTTTGTTATAACGCAGTACAGCAAGGCAGAGTGTGGTAAGCAGTAGAGATCGAGAACATGGCAGACGGATATGAGGACGGAGCCATGAAGCCGGTATGTATTATGTACAGTCTCTGCGTTGATTCCCGTCTGTATAATGGTTGGTTGAGAATAATTTTAACTTATTTACTTATGTATTTTTGAGAAAGCGATATTTTTGCTACAATATCTTTTTAATTGTACATTTATTTCCAGACACTCCACAGAATGGGAGTCACATTTGTGTCAATCAGACTCTTCAGGAACGTCCTGATGTCCGTGATGAGGACAGAGATGCAACTGTGTGTGAGTATCTACTATTTTAGAATGTTGATGATATTTTATGCTTCAATATTGTTTATGTACATAATGGAATTATGCTATGTATTGACAATGCACAAAAATGTTTTCCAGCTGCATCCAGGACCTACTGCCAGTCATCTGGATGTAGCTACAGAAAGAAGCAGGTAAGATTTATTACTAATCTAGGGATGTCACAATTCCTTGAATTATTAAAGCACTGTGATTTATTAAAATCCATCCAGGCAAATTATCTGCCTCAAAGTTTGTTGAATTATGTTTTACTATTTATTACCAACTGCTTTTAATTCTTTTTTCTTCCAATTGTTTCCAAGTATTTTCTCTTTTTCATTAAAGTTTTTATTTTTTGTAAGAATTTATTAATATAATGGTTTTTTTTGTTGTTGTTGTTTTGTTTTGTTTTAATGTCTTATGTGTGCATACTAAGCTGGAAGTTGTCAAACAATTTCACTGTAGTTTCATAATGACTAAAAGATGCCTGTAGCTCATAATGATTGTCTGTTCTGTATTAACAGCTGATGGAGGAAGGCAGAGGGTACTGGCAGCAGAGGAGGTGGCATTCTGGGGGCCAGACTTCTGGCTTTTCAAGCAAAGCGAGCATTGGACCAAACGGCCTGCCTCAACTAAACTGTAGATAATAGACAAAGATGTCTGCCAATCAGAACTCTAGCTCCCGTGTTCTTGACCAATGACTGTAAAACGGTTTGTAGAAAAGAGGAGCATGCGTTCGGTTCAGCGGTTAAATCAATGCGATATGGAAGAAGGTGGAGTTTGTCTCATCCAGTAAAGAAACACGATTACGTGAGAAAGACATTAAAAACAGGTGGTGCTGGGCAAAGGAAAGGGGACAAGACGGGAAGCTGCTGAGCAGTTGGTGTCACAAACTCGCAGTGCCTGGAGCTTGCTTTTGTGTCGTGTGCCATAAAAAGCTGCTGTATGCCGGCAAGAAGGCTCTCCTGCGACATGATTTAGACCAGTGGTCCC
>NW_015117627.1:0-15636 GCF_001443285.1 Poecilia latipinna
TCTTTGTTAAAGTAAAATTGTGAAGGTTAAAAAAAATTCACCACTGAATATTAACATTAGACATTTATTTAGTATAATTTCTTCAGTTCCCTGGTGGCCCCCATCTAGATCCGGCCCTGGGCTGCAGGTCTGTGTCTGACATTAGTAATACTAAATGATCACTGAACACTGAATTAATATGTCAGCATTTCTTAATAAAACAAACAGAAAGCCCTAACAAATCTTTTTAAAGTAGGAAATATTGATGTATTTACTGTTAATCTCTCGGTATGATTTGTTCTCTAAATGGCCAATTTCCTATTATTCTGGCTGATACGACTATACATTAAATAAGCAAATAATTGATTATCTGATAATCTAACAATATAGTCGACTAAAAGCACAATAAGAAACTTAATCATAGCAAAATGTTCTGCACCAAATCAGCCTCAGGAGATGATTGAGGGATGAAGAGATGCTGCTGTCTGGATCTTTCTGACGGCTCTGCTCTCCTGATCCATTCTGTCTGGTATCATAGAGCTCACGCGCCACGATTGAAACTTTTTTTTAATGTTTTAATTGCCTGTTTTCATCCCCACTGACATGTTCAGCCTGTGATTTGCATTTTCCCTTTCACGTCTGTATCTTTGCGAGAGGTTTTGCTCCTAAGGACGGTGGAGAATCGGGTCGATGACGTTTAGCAGCTCACCGCTTAGTGTCCGTCTCTAGGCAACCGTGACAACAGCGTCGGTCACCGACATCACTGGTGGTCGGCGGGCGCCCCCTAGTGGTTCGCCAGGTACTGCATGTACACAACCGTTTATTTTCCGTGACGTCAGCTCAAAGTGCGACGCTACAGCTAGCTTAGCAAAGGATTGTATTGCAAATAATGATGGAAAACTGGCTTAAAACCGGGTCACTCAAAAGAAAAGCTGCAGGAACCTGTGGAAAGAAAACAACTCCAGGAATTTTATATGACCTGAGGAAGTTCAGTCATAGCTACAGAGTGTTGATGCGTCGTTCACTAGCGACTGGATTCCTTTGAACGTGTAGGAATCGACTACCCAGACTTTTCCAAGATTGGGGGTCTGGACCCCCCCTTCCCCGGGCCCAAAACTATTTTTAACTCCCCCACACGGCCACAAAAATCGCCCTGTTGGTCTTAAAGTCGGTCATGACGGAGATGAGCAGGGAATCTTCTGGAAACTGCATTTACACTCAAACATGATTTTTTCAGCTGATCAAAAGTTTAAGACAATAGTCTTTAAAAGCCAAAAGCTGTGCAAAAATCTGGATTCCAGGTCATTTTCTGTCAAGTCTTTACTCTGTCAAGACCTCCGATGGCAAAAGCAAAAAAGCTCAGTGACTTTGAACGTGGTTGTTGAGCTGCATAAGCAAGGCCTCTCACAACGTGCCATCGCTGCTGAGGTTGGACGCAGTAAGACAGTCATTTTGCATTTTTTAAATGATCCTGAGGGTTATGGAACAAAAAAGTCAAGTGGTAGACCCAAAAAAATTTCACCAGCTCTGAGCCGCAGGATCCCATTGGCTGTCCGTCAAGACACGAGACGATCCTCTACCCAAATTAAGGCCATTACTGGTGCCGACTGCAGCCCAATAACCATGAGATGGCATCTGCAAGAGAAGGGCTTCAGAAACAAAAAACGTCTTCAAAGTCTTCTTCAATGCCACATAACTGCCAGTTTGGACTTTGCAAGGGTCACCAAACATAGGACATTGAAAGGTGGAAGAAAGTTTGTTTCTATTGCCTTTTTGTATTGATATTGTTTAAATAGGGTTTCTTTTCATGATTTCTTTGGGGGGGACAATTCTAGACTTTTCCAAGATTGGGGGTCTGGACCCCCCCTTCCCCGGGCCCCACATTATCCACGTCTTCACACTAATACAGTGTTTCTCCATCCTGGTCCTCAGGCCCCCCTGCCCTGCATGTTTTAGGTGTTTCCCTTCTGCCACACCTGGATTGTATCTCTGGGTGATTAACAGGTTTCTGCAGCTCTTGATGGTCATGCAATCATTTGAATCAGCTGTTCTGGAATAGAGGCTCATTTAAAACATGCAGAGCAGGGGGGGGGGGCTGAGGACCAGGGTGGAGAAACGCTGCACTAATAGGTGATAAAATATAAAGTATGGAAACTTGTCCTGATTTTGCTCCTTGTTAAAGTCTGTTTTGCATTCATTAACTCAGTGAATAAATTCATAATTTTATATGTTTATTTTATGATGACTGCCCAGTTTAATCTGGCTCACTCTCATCCTGCTGAGATGTTGCCATAGTGACCACATCAAGTTGCCATAGTGACCACATCATCAACTCCAAAACTGAAACAAATCAATTAAATCCTCGTCTGTTAAATTTAACTGATTGATTAGGCGCTGTAATGGACGTCAATCTTAACGAGCCATTAGCTAATTGGCTAGAACTCTGCTGAGGAGTGTGTATGTCTGTGTGTGTTCCCATTCAGACTGATGACTTTAATATTTAGTCATCAATCAAACTAGAAACAGACGGAGCAGGCCGTCTGTTTCCAGTGTTCTGACTATCTGTGCTACCTCGTCAGATTTTCCTGCCATAGTACGGGTTGATGGGTATGTCTATCTGTTGGTGCTGCCCGTCTAAAACTGCTACATCATGTTTACAATCTGCAGCAGGTTGTTAATGTTAAATATATTGGATAACATTATTTAAGTGACTGAAGTGGAAGCTTAGGAGTTATGCTTAGCTTAGCATTGGAACAAATTATATACACGACGAAACCACAAGGAGATCACTTCCTTCATCTGAATATCCTACCCGTTTAAAATAAAAACCTGAAGATGTTTGCACTAATTATTAGAATATGCTACCTTTTACAAAACATTTTAAGTACAGAGGTGTTTGTAAGCATGAAACAGTATCAGACAGGGGAAGCAGGTTTTATTGAAATTAAATTAAACACAGACAAATACAGATCACTGCAGCTCCTTTATGCTCATTAATACTTCATGTCTGTTTTCAGCCACAATGTGTCACCGACCTGCAGCTCACTGAAATGATGGGATATGATTAATATACACTGATATTACACCGCTATTACAGCTTCAGTCCCACGGAGTATCGCTACCAACATCTATTTAGCAAGGTTTAATAAAAACTGTGTAATTAAACTAAAATATTTTAAAGTACAGGAACAGGGCTATAAAGCCAGGTGTAAATACAATCATTTAAATCAAGCTTACCTTAATCTTTGACGAAATAAAAGAGACGAAACGAAACTTCCACAGGTAGGATAAGAAATCTGCCGAGTCAGCAGATTGTGACGCAGCATCAATGTGCGCATCGCAAGGTAGGACGGCTTGATGGGTAGCACAGATACTTAGGACACCTGTTGTTGGACGCCATCTGAGTCTAATCCAGGTTTTAGATGCATCCCAGAATTCCTAGCGATGAGATCCTGCAGATTCTCCAACCTGCTGCATCAAGGAGTGCACTTAGTTTTTTTCTTCTGAATTATCTTTTTACACTCCATGACAGATTTAAATTATTTCCAGGAGGGTGTACTTTCTTTCTTCCATTGCTGAGTCTCATTGCAGAAGCGCCTGCAGGGATGTCGGTTGATTTGGTTTGGTTTGTCATCCGAGAGTAGATGGGTCCAATGAGGGCCTGGGGTACTGTCTAATTCCTGAATATCTATATTTTTAGCTGTGTGGAGATGAACAGAGTCTCTGTCAGCTCTGGGAATGCAAATAAGAACAAAAGTAATTTCAGTTCGGTTGTTTTGAGGGACTCCAGCGCTCCATTAAGGGCTGGGTCTAATCCCTGGGTAGGACATCAGGAAACCCAGGCCCAGTGGCGCAACTGCACATTATTCAGGTGGATGCGAAAACATAAATCGGCGCCCCCCCCGCCCCGAGGCGACGCTACGTGGAGTGTAAAACTCGCTACATGTACCTCGTTATGTGCGAGAGGTGAATGAGCGTGAGGCGCTGAACTGTATGGGAAAACATAATCGGCGCGTCGCCCCCTCCAGACGGGGTTTTGGCGCCCCCTCTGGTGCTGCGCCCCTATGCGTTGCATACGCTGCATACCCACTTTTTGCGCCTCTGCCCAGGCTGATCTGAGAAGAAAGAGATGATACCGAGGAGAAGCTCCTCTTCCTGGGAAGAACCCAGTGAAACCTTAACTCCAAACTGGGGACCAGCATGGTCCTCCAGCTGTCTGTTAAAAAGCTTAAAGAGCTTCTTCTCCCATGGTGACCATCTGTTATCTGTGCCCTGCTGCAGTGCAGTGACTTCAGCAGGCCGGGACTGATCTGGACCAGAACCTGAAGAAAATCCGGTCACGATGATCCGGTTGGACCCAAACCCAGACAGAACTGGAGGTGGAAGGTAAAAAAAAAAAAAAAAGAAATGTTCTTTTCTGTTCACAGTGGGAAAATTCAAGCCCATCAGCACCAAGTTCACATAATTCAGTTCAGTTTATCGTCTCAGGCACTTTACAGAAAATCATCCAGTGCTTAAAGTCCTGTTTTGAAACAAAGAAATATTTATTTTCTTGATTTTGTGTTTTCTTTTTCTGATGGACATTTCTCAAAATGGCTGCCATGGTTGTACTGGAGAATATACATTAGCTATGAAATCAGCAGTAGTTAATACCTGGTCAGGGGTGAGCAGCTGACCAGGTTGGCTACTGGGCGCCCCCTAGCGGACATAGGGGAATTTCTTTTGCGTTTCCTCACAATAAGCAAACACACCCTGGTCTATTTTGTATAGAGTCACAACTGTCAAATATAGACACTTTTAAAGAGCCTCAGTGAAAACATCTTTATATATTTTCAACTCTTTGGTTGAAAATGGGTTTATTCACTGGGTGTTTATGTCTGTTTGTGTAGGTTGAGATGAAAACGGCCCTTTAAATCATTCTGACCAACACAAAAGAGACACATTAGATTTTATTACCCAGTGAAAATGGTCCATATAGTTTGGATTTATTTTGTCTTTCCTTCCTTCTTACAGAAAGTTTCTGTTTATGTCTTAGAAGGGATGAAAAGGGAGAAAACCTTTTGGCCAGTTTGGCCTTTGTATATTGCACATAGACTTGTGGTGCATTTCTATCCTAAAGAAAAATAAAACTTCAGATATCTCACAAATGATGTCAAGGTCGTAAATCCCATCTCATTATTGGGGGGGACCATAAACAGGAACATTTCTTAAGACCAATTTTGGGGGGGGTCAGCAAAGTTACAGTGAAATGTAATTTAAAATGTTTTTAGATCACATTCAAGCTGCAGGACCAAAAATGACTAGTAAATGCACATCAAACGTATTTTTCTCAGTAAGCAAGTTGAGCATGGAGTTAGATTTGTTTCACAATTATTCAATCAAAAAAAAATTCAAACAAAAAAATCTTAAAAACTTTTAATCATAGAAATATTTTTTATGAAACAAAAAAAATCTTTAAAGAGTTTTTTTAAAAAAAAAATTAAAATCACTAATTTTTGTTTGAAACTTTTATTTTTGCATATCAGATTTTTTTGGTTGACAGCCTAAGTTTTTGGTTGAGTCTAAGTTTTCTTTGAAGCTCCTGATTTTTGGTTGAACTCAACATTTCTTGATTAAACAACTTTATTTGCTTGCGAATCTCACATGAACATCCGGGGCGGGGCTTAAGGACGAGCGATGTAAGACGTGTTCCGATTGGTTAGCGCTGACTAAAGCGGATGACTCCCTGAGATCTCAGAACTCTGTCCCGAACTGCAGGGCTTCGGTGACGGGACACAGAATGGGATGGTACGTGATCTTCACAAAATTACACCGTTTAGCAGCTTCTAAAGTGTCCACCCTGTTTCAAAGAAGAAATCTTACTCAACTTATGACGACAGTCACATATTTTGTCTGCTGTGATCCCCGGTAGCATTGTGCTAGCTAATGTTAGCACTAGGTAAAGTTCATAAACTAGGCTTGTGTAATATTCGCCTGTCTTTATGTTGAATTCGTTAACCAGCGCACCTCTGTTGAGTGGCATTAAGCGTGGAAAATACCAAATATATCTGGAGGAAATATGTGTTAAAAACTGTTGCGTAATCCTCCGTGTGTGAGTGTATTAACTAGCATTGAAGCTAAAATGGGAAAACAGCGGATCGTTGCACCATTGTTATTAGATGCACATTAATCTGCACCACACGTCAAGTGACTGTGCAGATGATTTATTTACCACCAAGCACATAATCAGTGCTGTCGATGAGGGGAGGCAACGTAACTCTTAAATATATATTTTCTTCCAGATGTAAAATGTAAAACTAAGCTGGTAGGTCACAGGCCGAAGGAGAGTATTCTCATAATTTCTGTTTTTTATTATTTGGTGGGTGTGTGTCCTGTACTTAGTTTTATTCCGAATTAGATGTAATATGCCTTTTGCTGAGTTATGATATTAAATTAAATTGGTGTTCTCCTAATTCCCCATTCTAGTATGACCAGCAGAGTGCAGCTGAAGCAGGACAGGCTTGTAGGTCTTACTGATTCCTCCAGCTGCTAGAGACGATCAGAGCATGAGGATGGAGAGACCAGCAAGTGTTGAGTCAGAGAAGGTCAGGTAGGGAAGGAAGTGTTGCTTATAGGGGCCGGGTGTGTTTGGCTAAATATATTTCTCCAAGTCAGTTTATTTATTGGTTTTAAAACTAATGCCTCTTCTTCTATGTTACATTTCTTGCATTATTTTTAGTAGATAATCGGCGTACTGTACTGTGTCTGCTGGTGGTTTAAATTGATTTCAGCTACATTCAAAAACGTATTCAGATTTTAACATGCATTTTCTACTTACTATATATTTCAGTTTTACTCTCTCAGTAACTTCTGTGTTACACCTATGCAATATTTTTTTGCTAACTCCCCCCCACCCGAGAGGAAGACAGGTGAGAGGTAAAACTTGCTACATTTACCCTGTGATGTGAGCGTGAGGTGAAGGAGTGTACGGACGCGCTGAAGTGTATGCGAAGACATCATCAGCGCCCCGCCCCCTCCAGATGGGGTTTTGGCGCCCCCTCTGGTGCAGTGCCCCTTTGCGTTGCATGCCCACATTTTGCGCCACTGTTGCTCCTCAGGTCAACCTCAGCGAAGGCTGCTGACCTCCAGCAGGAAACGAGCCGTAATCACTGACAGAACAATCTGTCTGATCCAGAAACGCTCCGGAGTTGAAATAACATAATCTGGACTCACAAACATCAGCAGAAAATAAAATATGCTGACAGCGGAAATGAGACATTTAGCCCAATGTGTGTGTGTCTGTGGGTGTGAGAGAGAGAGCAGCAAAGATGAGGAATCGCATGACTCAGCTCTTCTTATCGTTTATGATTAACAGTTAATTTGGGTGAGTGGCGGTGTGTGTGTCTGTCAATGTGTGTGTGTGTGTGCTCACACAGCTGTCTTTGTGGCTCCGTGACGTTCAGTGGAGCAAAGTGAGAGGAAAGTTTCCGGGACATTTTCCATCAGCGGGGACGTCAGAACGTCGGGACTTTTCATGATGTCGGGTCACCGTTACGTTCCAAGTTTGTATCGTTCTTTTGAAAAAGCGGTGAATAAAATCTGAGATCTGAAGGCGTAAGCTTTAAAAAGCTTGAACAAAGTCGAGGAGCAACCTGAATGCAGCGATGCCTCTGATCCCTTCAGTAAACCAACGTATCCCAATCCGCAAATCACACTAAAGTTAGTCTTACTATTTCTGTCATTGTCCTTCCTAAAGAAATGTGCTTTCCTCCTGCGTCTTGGTGAGTTACACGTGCAAAGAGTGTCAGCAGGAGCACGACGACGTAAAACATGCATCAGGCAACAACACACCATAAACGGCAACGCAGGAAACTGAAATGTGTCGTCAGGTTAAAGTTCGCTGGAGTCAAAGTGCAGCTTCAGAAACGCTGCAGCAGGAAAACCTAAAGACGACGGATCGGTAGCAGAAATAAATCCAGAAGGTTCTGGATGTTCCACCGGGTCAGAACCATCATCACCCTGAGCTGAATATTCTGGAGAAAATCTGGAAAAATGTTTAAACTGGGAAGGCATCAGGACTATAACTGGGTCGGGTAAAGTCCAGGGTTCTGTGATCCGGTTCGACTGACTGTGGGTTCTGGTGGACAGGAGGTCCAAACAGGACCGGTTCTCAAATGCAGACCAAAAACTTTGTCTCGATGCGTTGGTTCAGTTTTTCTGCCAGAACCCGGACTGAAAAACTGCTGAACAACCAGCGGTCCTGGCTAGTTAATGGACAGCTTTGGTCTCCATTACTTAGCCAGAGCCCTTGGTGGGAGGGGCTAAGTCATGTGATCTCCCACAGAAACAACCAGACAAGTTTTCTTCTTTACATTTAGTGAAATCACACAAATATACAAACTGAGCAAAAGGCAATGATAGAAAAACAGACGGCGGCCATTATGAGGCATCGACGTTCAAATCAGCAAAACCACAAGAAAAACAAGGCAATGGCGAATGGAACCAAAGATGGGCCCCGACTATTTCCTGGACTTGGCTGCACCTCGGGGAATAAAGACGTTCCCAGGAGGAGCGACAGATGGCCTGATGGTGGCGCTGTGACCCGCAGGCAGCCAATCAGGTGCTAGAACCAACATCACCTGATAAATGGCATCACAGCAGCCGGGTCAGCTGGCTGAAACAGGAGAGGAGGAGCTTCTGATGTCAGAGTTCACCTGAGGGAAATCGACCAATCACAGGCAGTGCTGCAGCACAGAGGAGGGGGCGGAGCCTGAAAGCTACCCTCCCCTAACCAGAGACACCAGGTACGGTCTTGCTCAGGTGTTTGGATCCCCTCTGCTGGCTCCGCCCTCCTCTTCGTCAGGACGAAGAGTCCGGAGCGGTTCTGGACATGATGGCGGTCCATCCCCCAGGTGGGACACGAGATCGCTGCTGACAAACATCTCCATCCTCCCATAATAAATAAAATCCATCACAAAAATAAATAAAATAATAAATATCCCACCACTGAGTGTCTGTGTGACTCGGGCCGGGTCTAATTCCTGGAGTCTGGGCTAGGAGCTGCCAGCTCCAGTCCTCCAGGTTCTAGAAAACCTGGATTAAATGGTCCGCCATCCAGTTCAGCAGAGGTCCCCGTTGTAGACTCCAGGAATTAGACCTGGCCCTCCCAAATAGGAATCCCAGAGAATCACTGATCTGCCTTGAAATCTGCTTATGAAATGAGGCTCATGATTGGTTAGCTTGTTACCAAGGAGACAGAATGTTTCCTTCATGAAGTTCAGCAGGACGCGGAGAAGTTTGGTGGTCCAGATCTGATCAGTGATTGGCTGGTTTTTCTGCTCAGACACCCAATGGGGGGCGAACAGTGGTGCTGGTACGCTAGTGGCTTCAGAGCCCGACCTGTGCTACCGACACAACGCAGAACCCGCCCTCCATCTGGTCCTTTTGGGTTCACACAGATTAAACGGCTTCAGCTGAGCTGCAACATTTCACACCAAGCACCTGGAGGTCAGAGGTCATCCAGAGGTCACCTGCTCCACCTGTAACCGTCTGCAGCTGCTGTTCCCAACCCGACTGCCAGGGGGCAGCAGCTGCTGCAAACGAACCTAAACTCCAACATTTATTCTCATTATAATAAATTAAACATTAATTAAGATTTAAATTTTCATCTTTTTTCCCAAACATCAGTTCTGAAACTCGACCTGAAGGAAGGAAGTCCACTGGGTTTCTGGACCCGAGTGGAAACGATTCAACTGGAACAGAACCGGAACCAGATTCTGGTAGAACCAGCTGTGCTATCTGACATCGGAGAGCAACCGGACCTCTGAGCCGGCCAGAACCAGCGCTGTGATGTGTAAATGTTCCAGAACACAGATGGAGCGTCTCCTGCCAAGTCTCAGGCGGTCCAAACCCGGTTCCCGGACCGAGCCATTAAAAAACCTGCTGAGCTCCGGTTCTGCTCGTTAAAAAAGTACCAAAACGCCCGTTTGGATCTGTAGAGCAGGATTGTTGTGGCTCGGTCCGAGCCGGTCTGCAGGGTTCTGGGCCTGTCGGTACCGTCAGACTCGGATGTAATGTTCCACTTTATACAAGTTCTGGTCCATAAAGTCCACAAGGTTCTGATTACATTTGAACATTTTTTAGATTTTATCATTTGAGCTTCATTTTTCTTCTTCTTTACAATTATGGCCACAAGTCTCAAAAGTTCTAGGAATCCGGCCCGGTTCAGCTCCACTCTCGGTTCTGGACCGGATTTGGTCCAAGTCCGGTCCAGTCCTGAGGGAGTTCTGGTCGGGTCTTTGCATGGCACTAGGTTTGTAGCTCTGCACAGTATTTCCCCATCGGCGCCGTTAGCATGGCTGTGTGTCCAGTCCGGATTGGGTCCAGATCCCAGGTGATTCTGGTTCTGACCCGGACAGCGTTGCTGTGCTGGAATGTATTCAGAGGTTCTGTCCACAGTCTGGTTGGTCAGGCAGTGCGTCCTCCCGGCCAGCGGACTGACCAATGAGGAGCAGGGGGCGGGACCGGGGGTCCGATCGGATCGGGCTCAGTGTGCTGCGCTGATTGTTCACAGAACCGGAACAGAATCGACACCTGACGTTCGTTTTGGCTCCGCCTCCTTCATTAAAGCTTCAAACTGTCCAGAATCCGATACTTGTTCTGGATCAGAACCGGATCGCTGTGAGGTCCAGATGA
This sequence comes from Poecilia latipinna, assembly GCF_001443285.1. Lineage (NCBI taxonomy): Eukaryota > Metazoa > Chordata > Actinopteri > Cyprinodontiformes > Poeciliidae > Poecilia > Poecilia latipinna. The sequence goes on from NW_015117627.1 coordinate 10,654, forward strand.
ACCCCGGTTCTGATCTGGAGGGCCGGGACGGGCTTCTGTTACGCTTCACTTTACATCCTGAGCTCAGTCAGTAGCGGTTCCGATCCAAACCGCCCTGGTTCTGCTGTAGAACCTGTTGAGGTCCGGCTGGCTCCACGAGTCTCAGGAAAGGTTCTGCCCGCTGGGTTCTGGGTCCAATCAATCCATCTGACCAATAAATCAATTGACAGACTGACTGCTGGTGATTCGGTCCGGTCCGGTCCGGCTGTTCAGCAGAACCTCATCCCCCACAAGCCCCGCCCCCCATCGGTCCGGCGCCGACTCTCAGCTGCTGCCGGACATCAGGTTGATGGCTTGGTCCAGTTTGTGTCTCAGCTTGTGTTTCCGACAGTAACCGTCCCGGTCCAACGCCGTCAGGATCTGGAGACACAGAGAGACGGAGGGATGGAGGGACGGAGGGACGGAGAGACGGAGGGATAGACCGGGTCAGGAGTTATTCGGTTATCCACCCGTAATCAAATATTGAAAACCAGATTTAGCAAAGTTTTCCCAGGTTTTCATCTTCCCAGCCTCGTTTGGACCGACCGTCTGCTGATGGGTCCAACATGGTGGACCCATTGTAGTTGTATCAGGAGGCATCAGAGTCAGTTCTGGTTCTGTTTGACCCGGTTTAAAAGGCTCATCTAAAGCGACATGAAAATCCTGATGACTGGAGCTTTGAGGCCCAGTGAAGAAAACAGTGGACATCATTTAGATATAAAGTCATGTAAAACAAGCGTTAGGTAGTAAAATATTCACTCTTATCCATTCAAAAATAGAAAACTAGTTGAAACCCAGCTTCTAAAACATCCAGAACCAGAACAGATAAAAACATCCAAACTGGTCCTTCTGGTCCTGCCTGACTTTTCCTCTGGATGAAGCAGGAAAAGCCTGGAGGGAGTCCTGGGCTGTGAACCCAAGTAGGAGCTCCACACGTTCCTGATCAGCTGGAGGTCACACATCAGGCTCTTTAAGGAAGTTTTGGCAGGAGACCAAAAGCCTCTACATCTTTCTTTTTGGAAAGTACAATCATGGAATGAGGACCAAACTGAAGTTTCCCAGGAAAAGCTGTGAAACCAAGAACTGCAGAAGAAGGAAACAACAGCCTCACCTCTTCCTTGTACTTGTTGATGTAGAAGTAGAGTTCATTGAGCGCGCTCAGTGTGTTGAACTCGTTGCCATGCAGACGGGACTGCTCCACCAGGTAGGCGTCCATGTCCTGGTCGCTGATGCTGGGCATCTTGGAGATGTCCCTGTAGTACCTTCATGACAGACAGACAGGTGAGACCGGTCCGGAACCGAAACACCAGCTTCTGGTTCCGGACTGAACAATCTGGATCTGTTCAGCCAAACAGATTTTAGACTTTTCAAATGCCTTTGAGGATTTGTGGACTAATCATCTGTTTTGAGTTTCTGAAAGTAACTGAATTTCTTATAAGAAGCCACATTTTCCAATGAAATCTTCAAAAACCCAACAATGAGAGCAAATCAGCAGCTTCCAGCTTTAGAGCACTATGGATGAAATCTGAAATGAAAAACTGCTGAAACAAGTCTCAAAGTGTCTTCCTGCCCCTGGTGAAGGTGGGGCACTTTTCCCTCTCCTGCCTCCCCCATCTGCGCTGCTTTTGCTATTTTTTTTCGGGGCATCTCTTTGCATGTCCTCCAAATTGTAAATTATGGGTCTGGTCAACTGGGGCCTCACGCATAAAAGACTGCGCAGTTTTCACACTAAAACTTGGGAGTACAGAGGAATGTAGAAAAATGCGGTGCACAAAAGAAGTCGGATGCATGAAGCCGTGCGCACGTGGTGGCGCACCTTTCCTTTATTAATCCTAATTTACAGGGACCAGAGCAGCTGCTGCTCCGCCTGTCGCCTCCATAAATACATATTAATGTAAATTAGTATAAATACCCAGAAGTCTGCCGCCACGTGAAGCCGTAACCATGGCAACGGCCTTGTTTGTAGCGGGTTTTTTTAAAGGTTTTGTTGGCTCTACTGGCCTTTATTTGAAAGTAGTTCGACAGGAAAGAGGGAGATGAGCGGCAAATGTCACCAGACCGGGAATCGAACCTGTGACCTCTGGCATGAGGACCAAGGCCTGAATATGGGGGTTGTGCTTTGCCCCTGCGCCACCACAGCACCCCCATTGTGTGAAGCAGTCTAAGTATTTATAATAATACTTATATATTTTTCTTTAAAAGTTGCTTTGAGGGCACATACTGTCACCTCACAAAATAAAAATACATTTTAAAGAAAAAAAAATCAAATTTAAAAAATAAAAATATCCTGCAAATGCCTGTCTGAACAGCAGCAAAGCTTTCAGCCCGGATTTAAAGACGGAGTCTCTGAGTGGGAAACTGGACGTTTATTCTAAAGAGGGGTGTCCAAACTTTTTGAGACCAAGATCTACTTTTTCTCTCACCAGCCGCCTGAGATCTACCTCAGGACACACAGACATAAAAATTGCAAATTAAACTCTCGACTTATTTTATATGCAAATATCCATCAGTTGTAGCAGAAATAATAAAGTGGCAGAAAACCTGATCCAGTTTCTTCCTCAGTGAGATTCTGACACTGGGAGCAGGTTACTGGTTTCTCAGTCAGAAGCTGGTTTCAGACCTGATGCCAGCAGGTCAGTCAGTCATGGTGGATCTGAACTTTGGTTTGATGACTGAAATGTGAGAAACTACAGACTGATAGGAGGAACCAGAGAGCCCAGTAAAGGTAAAGGCAAATCTTCTGAAGTCGGGACATAATTCATTTAATTTCACATAATTATCGTGGCAGAGATTACTTTAAAAACACAACATTCAGTCCGTTACATATCAGGTTTCCAGGCTTGATATTTATTCCTCGATTATTAATAAGCCTCTCATGGACACAGCGCTGGTCGAGCAGCTCATTTAAACTCCTGCTCTGCTCTGTTGCCTTTTTTTCTCTTTTCTTTGTTAATGGGACCAAAACACCTTGTTGAAACAATAATTACTGAGATTGTTCATTTTAACACGTTTCGTTGATTTTTTATTCTTATTCTTTTTTAATGAAGCTACAAACGTTTAGGATCTTGGTGAATATTTTTGATAAGCCCGTCAGAAGAGGAAGTGCTGCTCTCAGCTTCCTGGTGGCGATCAGATTGTCACCTGCTGAGATCGACTCAGAACCTTTCCGATCGATCGACGTATTGAGCACCCCTGATCTAAATAGTAGAATCATGTGCATAAGTTGTACATCTGCAGAATAAAGATGCTTTATGTCCATAAGGCGCATTGACAAAGCGGGCGGCTCGACTGAAGAATGACTGCAGCTGGACTGGTACCGGTACCACACGGCTCCTTCTTTAGGTTTTGCTCAGACTGATCATTCTGGAGCTCTGAACAAAACCTAAAGAAGGAGCTGTGCGGTACCGCTCATAAACCATCATCATCATTTCCCAGCAGATCAATATGATCTCTGATCAATCCTCGCTCTGAAACCTACCGTTGTTCTCCATCAGAGCCAAAGCTCCACAATTACACGGCTCACCTTCACGCAGCTACTTGTATACGTGTGATTGCATACACACCTTAAAAATAATCAAACATGTTGATTACATTTCTATAGATGCCATCTTGTACGTAAAATATGGTGCCACACATTTCTTATGCGCACGCCGTGTTATGCATGAGGCCCCTGGTCTTTCAGCACAGTTGACCAAATTTTCTGGAGAAGACGAGCGGTCAAAGCAGAGCCGTCTGGTCCGATGGGACCCATGCAGCTGGAAGCACCGTGGACCGGGTGTTTGTCTGTTATTCTGGCGCCTCCATGATGGCTCCAGCCTCAGGAACCTGTCTACCCATGCCTTATGTTGTCTTTTTTTGTTCTTTGGATGGGCTGCACTCAAACATACTTGATTGTGCTTCTTTGTACACAACAATAAAGACTGATTGTGAAAGTAAAGCCGTACACAGACAATGTTGTTTCAATAAAGAAGAAACTAAACGTGTACATGACCCATCTGGTGACCTCTGATGGTTTGTTACCTGAACTCACGTCTCATCTGGTTGTGGAGAAACTATCAATGAAGTGTTTCATCTAATTCTTCTAAAGTTTGGGCTGCGAAGCTGTGAAACATTAACATGTGAAAAGCCCAGAGAAGACCAAGGTAACTGCTTTTCTACCTCTCCACCCAGCTTTTGTAGTTGGGGATGTCTTTAGCATAGAGCAACTTGTTGGACGGTGAGTCTTTGCCGAGCCGATGTTCGGATGTCGAGCACGAGTCCATGAAGGTCTGCGCCACCACCGACAGGCAGGCGTCTGTGATGCTGCTCTTATGGATGTCGAAGACGAACTGTGGATTCTTAATGACGTTGACCCAGAACCTGAGAGGAAGACTGCATACCGCACAGAGGCTTACTCAGACGGAACCTAGGAAGATGTTCAGGGACAAAATTCATGGGTTCTTGGCTCACCAGTTGCTCTTCCAGGTGTGCCGGACATCTGGGTCGGTGATTGACCGTTTGTCGGCCTGCTCGTCCAAAAAGTCGAACATGTATTTAATCGCCAACGGCAGTGCAGAGCCACGATGGGCCGTGCTGAACACAGTCTCAAAAAGGTCGTCCACAAACTTCTGCAGCGTCCCCTGGTGGTGGAAGGACCAATGTATCATTTAAGAGTCAGAACGATGATGAAATATTTGACATCAAAAGTCGAAATTAGAGATGTGCTGATTAGGTTTTTTCCTGCTGATTCTGATCACCCATGAGGGCCGATCACCGAAAACCAGTGGCGCAAAAAGTGGGTATGCAGCGCATGCAACGCAGAGGGGCGCCGCGCCAGAGGGGCGCCGCGCCAGAGGGGCGCCGCGCCAGAGGGGCGCCGCGCCAGAGGGGCGCCGCACCAGAGGGGCATCAAAACCCCGTCTGGAGGGGGCAGCGCCGATGATGCCTTCACATACACTTCACCGCCCCCTTACGCTGCTTCACCTC